>NC_090650.1:111834394-112081894 GCF_040937935.1 Hyperolius riggenbachi
TTTTCTCAATCCCAGGGTCCGTTTTCCACATATGGGGCCTGATTCACAAAGCGGTGCAAACTGTTTAGCATGGGTGTGCTAAACAGTTAGCACGTGAAGTGCAGTTCGTGGACTTTTGCGTGCGCAAAGTGCCGCGATTCGCGCGATCGCGGACTTTTGCGTGCTCAATTTGCAGCAAATTGCGCGCGCAAAAGTCAGCGAACGGACTTCACGTGCTAACTGTTTAGCACACCCGTGCTAAACAGTTTGCACTGCTTTGTGAATAAGGCCCATGGTCTTGAAATTCCACCCCCGATGTGAAATTGGGCCAGGGTGATTTGTTTTCTTTCCAAACCATAGGTGCAAAGGATGCTGGGAGACTGATGTCATAACTCCACCCCCCATGTCCATGTGATCTAATCCAGGCAGGCAGACAGACATCTGAAATAATAATTATAGCAAACAGACATGATAAGATAGGCTGCAGCAGTTCTCCTCTGCTCTCCTTGCACCCTGTGAAGACAGATGTAATTTGATCCAGGCAGGCAGAGAGCACTGGAGGGAGGGGCAGGGGAGGGAACCAGGCTGGAGGAGTGGACACATGCTGAGGGTGTACTTTAGCAAGGCTTCAGCATGAGGAGAAATAAGGAAGTGCTACTTACAGATATAAATGTGAGTCTGTTCTATTAACTGCGATGTACCAGATGTAAACTTTATATCTTCATCTAACTGTACACAGTGCATAGACTACATATATGTATTGCCATTCAAATCTTTTTTTGGCCGGAGGTGCTCTTTAAAGGGGAACTGAAGAGAGAGGTATATGGAGGCTGTCATGTTTATTTCCTTTTAATCAATACCAGTTGCCTGGCAGCCCTGCTGGTCTATTTCTCTTCAGTAGTATCTGATTAAAACCAGAAACAAGCATGCAGCTAGTCTTGTCAGATTAGACTTATAAGTCTGAACCACTGAAACACCTGATTTGCTGCATGCTTGTTTAGGGGCTATGGCTAATAGTATTAGAGGCAGAGGATCAGCAGTGCTGCCAGGCAACTGGTATTGTCTAAAAGAAAATAAACATGACAGCCTCCATATACCTCTCTCTTCAGTTCCCCTTTAAAGGGCAACTGAAGTGGAGAAGACTATGGAGGCTGCCATGTTTATTTCCTTTTAAACAATACCAGTTGCCTGGCAGCCCTGCTGGTCTGTTTGGCTGCATAAGTGTCTGAATAACACCATAAACAAGCATGCAGCTAATCTGTCAGATCTGACAATAATGTCAGAAACACCTGATCTGTATGCTTGTTCAGGGTCTATGGCTGAAAGTATTAGAGGCAGAGGGTCTGCTGGACTGCCAGGCAACTGGTATTGCTTAAAAGGAAGTAAACATGGCAGCCTCCATATACTTCTATCTTCAGTTGTCCTTTAAAGAGGAACTGTAACCAAGGATTGAAACTCATCCCAATCAGTAGCTGATAACCCCTTTCCCATGTTAAATCTTTACCTTTCTCGAATAGATCATCAGGGACGTCTGTATGGCTGATATAGTGGTGAAATCCCTCCCACAGTGTGATGTCATGACCTATTCTTGTCTACCAGTAGTAAAGATGATGACGTGTAGGCTGATTGTGGATCAAACCACATGAACAAATTATATGGTGAATATCAATCATTTCTTGATCTCTCTTCTATTTCTTAACTTCTCACTTTGCAATGGATTGATTTACTTCTTTCCCCTTTGTGCTAAAGTTCCTCTTTAAATGGAGCCAATCAAAACCCTGCGCTGTTGGTTACCAGGTCATTTATTGGCCACATCTGACTCTATTTCTTTAGCTTCCTGGGTCAATGAAAGTTTGCATGTTGGGAGATTTTGCTCATCGCAAGAGCTCTGTTATATTGGAAAGGAAGAGACTTCATTTCATATGAGCTGTTAATCAAGGTTTTTCCTGTAAGCTCTTCCAGTCAGTCGAGAGAGAATCAAGGGGTTAAATCACTCCTGGAAATCCTTTTTGGATATAACTGGTAAGTGAGACTTGCCTCAGTACCACACTAAATCTTTATATAATAGCATTATATTGCATGATACATATGCAATGCTTCAGATTTCCGGACATTGCTGGCACATTAAAAACATTTGGATGCTTGATAATTATCCAAGTTCTAGCCATTTGGAATGGCAGCAGAGTAAAGAAATGTGAACACTCATTTATTTAACTCCTCCAGCCTGTTTATATTACAGAGTCTGTACATGAGACCGTGATAAGCTTATGAAGAGATAATATAAAAATTCCAAATACTTTAACTGCACTACAGCTGCTGCAATCCTCTGCTGCTTGCCAAGTTTCCCAAGCAGTGACAAGTCAGTTCACTTTAGCCAGAGTCAGACAAAGCAAAAAAACAATCCTTACAAACCATTATATATTATTTTAGAGCAACGCAAGAAAATAAACACATAGTATATCAAAGCACAGCGTCAGCACAGTCAGCCTCAGCACAGTCAGCCACACTTTCTGTGTGTCTCAACTGCACCCTAAACATACATCTTGCACCTTTACAGTCAGGGAAGTATAGTATTTGTAAACGCTTATTTCAAGAGAACCTAACCTTTCTTTCAATCAAACTAACTTTCTAACTCCCGCTACACTTAACTTTAACATTTCAAGTGACCTCATCCTGTTTTTCCCAAGTACTAACCTAACATTTAAAGGACAACTGAAGTGAGAGAAACCTGCAGGCTGCCATATTTATTTCCTTTTAAACAATACCAGTTGCCTGGCAGCCCTGCTGATCTATTTGGCTCCAGTAGAGTCTGAAGAACACCAGAAACAAGCATGCAGCTAATCTTGTCTGATCTGACAATAATGTCAGAAACACCTCATCTGCTGCATGCTTGTTCAGGGTCTATTGCTAAAAGTATTAGATGCAGAGGATCAGCAGCCAGGCAACTGATATTGCTTAAAAGGAAATAAATATGCCAGCCTCCATAGCCCTCTAGCTACTGTTGTCCTGTAACAGAGTCTAAGCCTCAACTTAACCATTTAAACAATCTCTATCTCTGTGTGTTCATAACAAGCATTTATGCATAACTGAACTGCAGGTGTGACCCCCTACCATATAAACTGCTGACCTTTTTCACCATTGCAGAGGTTAAAGCTCAGCCAATTCACATATGGGATTGGACTAGGACAATTTAAACCCACCAGCTCTACCTGCTAAGGTCTATCTATAGAGTTGAAAAGGAGAGTTAAAAAGGGATAAAATCAATTACAGTCTTACTGTCACCACACACTCACACCTTTCCCCCAAGACAGATTTGGTTTGAAGAAGAACCATTTTTCCACAGGTACAGTACAGTTATCAATAGGATCTTCTGGTCGGTGGTTCCATTCCTTTCATGTTAATAAATTAGTAGCACTTTACAAGGCTGGCACTGGCTTGAAATTAGACCAGATCTTTACAATATTTAACAAAAGCTTGGAGACTATGGATAAGTATAATGTGCTTTGAAGGTACAGACCTTTACTCAAAGTTATACTACACAAGATTCAGTAGTACACATTTAGGCCTTGTGCATACACTAAATCAGCTGTCCTCAAAATTTTTGACCGAAGGACTGCTTCCACATAAAGCACTTTTTCCAAGGCCGGGCATGTGTGTGTGGTTGGGGGGGAAGGGGTGGGGGCTTTTCTACTGCCAGTGTAAGTACACAGAGAAGTTCTGGTAGCACCGGCTTTACCCAACCACCATCTTCATCACCCTCGGCACATTGGAAAAGATGCGTCTGCAGCGATGCTGTGCACAGATTCAATTTTGTGGCTGACTGGAGCATCTCAGTAATCCTCACTGCTGCCACCCAGTGTCTGTAAAGACGAAAAGCATGCTGCTTTACAAATTACAGACACTAGGTTATACTACACAAGATTCAGTAGTACACATTTAGGCCTTGTGCATACACTAAATCAGCTGTCCTCACAATTTTTGACCGAAGGACTGCTTCCACATGATGCACTTTTTCCAAGGCCGGGCATGTGTGTGTGGTTGGGGGGAAGGGGTGGGGACTTTTCTACTGCCAGTGTAAGTACACAGAGAAGTTCTGGTAGCACCGGCTTTACCCAACCACCATCTTCATCACCCTCGGCACATTGGAAAAGATGCATCTGCAGCGATGCTGTGCACAGATTCAATTTTGTGGCTGACTGGAGCATCTCAGTAATCCTCACTGCTGCCACCCAGTGTCTGTAAAGACGAAAAGCATGCTGCTTTACAAATTACAGACACTAGGTGGCAGCAGTAAGAATGGCTGCCGACGGCTCTGCTTCTCTTCTGCAGCCTACTGAGTTCAGTGGCACTACTCTCAGCATTACAAACAGTGTCCAGACACAGCCTGAAGCTCAGCAGTGGACTGTGGACCAGTGGTTGGGGAACCCTGTTCGAAATGGTTCTCGGCTGAGGTGGCCTGACTCTGTCTACAATCTATCTTATGTATGGCGGCCCCGATCCTCCCTGACATGTTGCAGAGACATGCGGAGCGTGAGAGCATCTCAGTTAAATGCAGGTCAAGCCATTGTTCTCCTGTCCCACTCCATCATGCCAAAGACGTTGTGTGTCCCCCGTGCTCCATAGTAAAGGTAGGCTAGTGATAAGTTTGTACAGAACTTGGCCCTAAATTGTCACTGGAGGGATTGTGCCCTAATCCCCGTGGGCAGTAGTACTTGTGCATATATTTGTAGAGCCAAGCAGTGAGTCCCTTTACAGTGGACTCAGCCACTCTCAACCACAAATTTACCAGCCTGTCTGATCTAAAATGTCAATTGATTAAGCCAGAAATTAAGCAGTATTGTGGCCATGTTGGGACATCGATCTTTGGCATATTCCATCACAGTGATCAAATCTGCCATGGAATTGTATGGATGTCTTTAGAATTTTTACAGAACTTCAGATTCTCCATCATTTTGCTCTTGCTAGAGTTACCAGCAAACACCCAAGACTTCACAAAATGTGAGCTGCGCTCCATCATCCAAACCATCTGTTCAGTAAAGATGCCACAAATGGAGTGGAATTTATTTCCAAACGGGTAAATGGAAAGAACACCGCAGAGAGACAAGATAGCACTGAGGTTGTTCATGAAAACACATTCCCTTTAAATGCAGATAATGCCCTATAAACAAAAGATCTCATCCTTTTCCTAGGTAGCTTTGTAACTAGAAACTCCCAGATTCAGCACAGAAATTCTTCTTGTATTTGGATACTAATGCTTCCAGCTTCAACTCAATGCCATTGATAATGAGTTCCTAAAAAGGAGGTGCCCCTTCCCCCTGGACACCCATATGAATACAAATACTGTCTAGGACAGACATCCATAAAGATTTTAGAGGATCATTGTAATTACATCCTTAACATTATGAGCTTCTCTTTGATCATAAACATTCATAGCATTAGTAGCGTTTCTATGATCAAAGAGAATCATGTAGTCCTGACTAAGCTTGGAGCTCCTAGCTGTCTCCAGGAGATTAAATGACTCAGATAAGGCACTGAATTTAAACTAGCCATACAAGGGGAACCTAACTGATAAGCTAAGTTTTTCATCAACATTATGAATAGGAAGTGTTCATTGTAGGCAGAGAGAGCTCCCCATAGGAAATGACAAGTGGCTAAAGTAAACTGTATATGCTGAGCTGCTGAACTGCCAGGTAACAATTGGTCCTCATTGATATTTTCCAACCCACATCTCTTGATCTCCTTGCCTGTTATCCCTTCCTCTCCATCCAAAGGCCATGAACATTGTGCAGCCCAATACAAGGGATTAATTGCAAGCTTCCATTCATAGACATGCAATTTTTTTATCCAACTCTAAAAAAGTTGGCATACTGTGCAGAATACAAATACAAAGAATTATATGATTTATAAAGCACGTCATTCCTATATTTGAAATGGAATAAACACAAAGCAAATATTAAAACTGTTGTATACACTGGACAGCACAGTGGTGCAGTGGTTAGAGCTCTTGCATTGCAGTGCTGCATCTCTAGTTCATATCCCAGCCAGGGCGCTACCTACACAGAGTTTGTATTTTCTCCCTGAGTCTGCAAGGGTTTTCTCTAGGCACTATGGTCCCCGCCATCCAAAAAACATACACATGAGTTAATTAGCTTCCCCCTAAATTGGCCCTAGACTACGATACCTACTCTACATACATAGACATATGACATTGGTAGGGATTAGATTCTGATCCCATCTGAGGGTCAGTTAAGTGACTAGAAAATGTCTGTACAGCGCTGCAAAAGAGGTTGGTGCTATAATAATAATAATAATATATGTTTACCAATTTGTTGCATAATTATTTATTTTAACAAATCTCTGTAAATGTCTAGGGGCAAGTATCAAATGGCTTAGAGTGCCTGGATGACCTATTGCCAATCAACCTAATTACTTATGAATACAGCACAAAAGCCTGCAGTGTGTCATGATGAGATAAAATCTAGGAACTTTATTTAGCAAATACAAAAAGACAAGAAGGTATCTGATGCATTTCCGACATACAGGTCCTTGGTCATAGCTCACCAAATACAAAGAGGAAGTGACATAAATACAAAAGACTCCACCCCTAGAGGCTGGACCAAACACCAGCAAGGCAAATTTGGCCAGCACCCAAAGAAACATATAAACTGTGGACCGGAGTCATCATTAAACACTTAAAACCAGTGTAATATAATTTTAATACAAAAAAAGTTAACAACTCGTCTTACATTTAAACCATTGGGAAACCTGATACCCAGATAAAAGATCCATTTACCTTTACACAATTTGAGTCTATGAACATTTTCACCACCTCTTTTTCTAAATACTTGTGTGATGTTCAGCTTTTTAGAATTTAAAAAAATGTTTCTAGTTTTTTATTGCCTTGTTTCAACTTCTGAAATGTGTTGGCATCAGATTTAAAAAGAGCATACATTTTTCATAAAACAATACAATCTCTTAGTATCAACATTTGATATGTTCTCTGTATAATGTTTTCAAATACGCATAGACTTTAAAGGATTTTAAAGTCATAGCATTCTGTTTTTATTTATATTTTACACAGCGTCCCATCTTGTTTGGTAATTGGGTCGTAAACGTTAATTTAAATTTATACCACAACAAATATTCATTTCAGAAAAGAATCATTGTTTTTGTGATATTTCAAAGTGAGAATGAGAAAAAAATGTTTGGAATAAATTGCAATAACTTATATAACTTTTGGGATACTTTTTTTGTAATTTGACGCATTATGGAATTCTTGGTTGAGTCTTAAGTAATACTATGCATTTGAATAGCGCCAACACATTCTCAGAAATACTTTATAAAGTATACTGAACAATTGCTATAATTAAGAGGGGCATCATCTTTTAGTGCACTACCCTTTTCTAATGATAAATCTGGGAGAAGCCAAACCGTTCTATGGGGCCCTGGAGCAGACGGGGCCCAGGTGGTACTTGATGTATTCACTATTAACTTTCTTGTGTTCCTCCACCCTCTGACCTTGTCTTATGCCTAGTACATACCATACAAATTTCTGTTACATTTTTTTGTTAGTTCTTCTGTTATGCTGGGCATACACGGCGGTGTATTTTCTTGTCAATTGAGCCGCTGATGGCTCGATTGATAATTTCCGAAGTGTCCGACCACCGCGTGGATCGATTCCCGGCTCGAGCGGGAATCGATCCGCGCGCACGAGCGGACGAGCGGTGACGCGACGGCATCGAGCCGCTGGCTCGATGCCAGCGCATTATCTTACCGTGTATGCCCAGCATTAGATTATTTTCTGTAGAGACTGGTCATTATCTCTGGTGCATTGTCTTCTGTTTATCTCCTGCTGAGTAGAACAATGGCTGTAATCTTTTCTTATCTATTTCCATTCACTTCTATGAGAAATCGATCAGAAAAACGATTAAAAATAAGATTGGACATGTTGGAAATTATCTATGGAACCATCTATCTAACACAAAATTGTATGGTGTTTACCTAGCAAAACAGAAAATATAACACAAAATTGTATGGTGTACCATTTCATTTCAAAGACTGGAGTATCTTTCACAAACTAGTGATTAGCATGGTGATTATTATTTTATATAGATAATAGTGCACACATATGGTTCAATGAAGTACAATTTATTCGGGACCGCGTTGTTAGTTTGAGACAATTATTCATGAAACAGCGAGGGACTATGATCAAAAGAGCTTACAATCTACTGTGTTAAAGCAGAGCAGAACTCAGAACTTCATCTCAGCTCTAAAAGATAAGCAACAACATAATAACTTTAGAGAAAAACATTTTTGTTACAGCTGATGCAAATCCTGCAACAAATCTGCAGTTTGTCTACTTCCTGTTTTCATGGAAGCAGACATATTGTTAACATCCTGTGTTTACAAATGAGATCTCTGCCATCGCAGTCAGCTAACACAGCTAGGGGATTAAATTACAACTTGTGCTTAGTCCCAGATAAGGGGGAGTTAGACAGGCTAAACTCTCTAAGTACATACAGGGTACTTTTATATATGTTTTCTTTCGCTCCAGTGCAAGAGTTCATGTCCACTTTAAGGCTGTTGTACTGGCACCAAACTGTAAAGTTAGAATTACAAATGGATCATTGAACTGAATCATGTAATGTGCGCAAAAGAGACCAATAACATAACTAAAATAAAACCAACGTTCCTACATTTTACATCACCAATGCTCAGCTAAACAGAAGAGACTTGGGACATGACCACAGACCATAAAAATCCAATACTTTCGCTTACACCACACAGATATCAGGTTGCAAGGCTTGTATAGTACATCCACCATCGCAACCATATCCAGCAACATCAGTATCATTTCTAACCTCAAACCCTCAGAGATTAAATACTTCTAATCCATAAATCAGCATAGTGTCAAGGTTTAGATGGTTCAGTGAAAGTAAAGGGAGTTCACACAATACAGAGATACGATATTCCAATCCAAGTGGGTTTACACTGTGACCACATTTACTCTGTTACCACTAGAGAAATATCATCTAAGCTGAAAAAAGTTGTAGCACATTTTACGTCTGCTATAACACCTGTGACAGGTCAACATAAGCTAACTTTACTGTTCTATTAAGGATGTTTACACCGCTCCTGGTTTTTCTTTTCTTTTAAATAGACAGTGATTCAGTGTCCTTCATAAAATGTTATCCTGTGTACAATTACAGTGTGAAAAAATGATGTATCCTTGTGCCCTGTCCTCTTTTTACTCTGCACAGTTCATCCTGTGGGTACCAGATCTAGCAGCAACAATGATGGTACAAAAGCACCGACCTCTGTGCAATATCATTATGTGGATATTCTGCACGCGAATTCATTGTAGCTATATGCAAACCCTTTGACTCTAAGCAGTACAAAGACAGAAGTGAAAGACTTTTATTTATTTGAGTATTTATATAATGCCAACATATTGCGCAGCGCTGTGCAGAGTGTAGTCTTGTCACTAACTGTCCCTCAGAGGGGCTCACAGTCTAGTCCCTACCATAGTTATATGTCTATGTATGTATTGTGTAGTGCATCCATAATAGTCTAGGGCCAATTTAGGAGGAAGCCAACTAACTTATCTGTATGTTTTTTGGCATGTGGCAGGAAACCAGAGTACCCGGTGGAACCCCACACAGACACAGGGATAGCACACAAACTCCTTGCAAATGTTGACCTGGCTGGGATTGGAAAAAAGGAACCATCACTGGACCCAAGGCGAGAGCACTAACCACTACACCACCATGCTGCCCAGCTTTAGAGTTCAATGAGTCTAAATTAAACATTAAAAAGTAAACAGACTTTTGCTGAATAATAATGAGCCAAAAAGCTTGAGGCCTCTTTCACGCTGGGACATTTTCATTGCGTTGCATTACCCTTTTTTACTGTAGGGTAACGCTAAAGCAATGTAAACCTATGGGACATTTAAAATTGGATGCAGTGTGATGCGCTTCACAGAAAGCATCTGATCTGACACGACGGCAACATTGCGTTATCGGTGAGCATCCGCTGCAACGTGCAGCGGCCGAAAGTCATGTAAGTCATTGGTGCCGCAGATATTATAAACTGTTTTGCATTCATGGTATGGATACGCATGTACAGAAGCATATTTTGTCAGTACACTTCCGTGCAATTCGTATTTTAGTCATAGAAAATGAGCTCTAGAGAGCCTCACCTATAGCTTAGCTTGCAGCCAGAAGTGAGATTACCACGCATTGCCGTGGTTATCTCCAAATGCTTATTTTTAAGGTTGCTGCCAATCGCACTACACCTATAATGCTAGTTGCTGGTGTGAAACTGGCCTTACTGATTTTGCTCTTCCACAGAGATCTGCGAACACCCATGGGGCACCTATTGTTCACATTATTGCTGGTATTTGCCTGTAATGCTTTTTCACTTAACCCTTTGCACACTACAATAAATACGCACAATGAATATTTTCATAGACAAAAATAAATGTGCAACTGGTGTATTGGTTAAGGGCTCTGTCTCTGACACAGGGGAGCCTATTCAGTAAGGAGTAAGCCAGCACCTATTCAGTAAGGAGTTCTTTTGAGCGACACTCCCTAACACTGCTACTGCCTACTGAGCGCAGCCTAGTGGCTGCAGCTCAAACGCTTTGATTCACCAGGAGAAAAGCGCAATATAAATGTTATTTGCCTTGATCAGCTTTCAATGAGGAGTTTCCGCTTATTGGTCTCTACACTAACCCTGAACTTTATATAATGCTTCCAGCCATCATATTATGTATCAGACATGCATGCATTTAAGAGCCTAAGGGCATAGAGCGGTGTTCAGGGTTAGTGTAGGGGGGAAAATGTATTGTTCAGTTGGAGCACACACCTTCCTTAATTGCTTCCAGACTGGAATTCAAATCTATGCCCTGTTTGTGGCTGCTTATTCCTGCTAGGGCGTAGATTTCAATTACCGTGCTGCACGTTCCTGCTGATCTCTTCCTTGCCACTCGCTCTGCCGTCACTATGACAGCAGAGCTCTGTGAGCCAGACCCCATGATCACTGTGAGCCAATTACAGAACTCCACTGGAGGCACCACTTAAACATTACATTTCTTGGCGATGGAAGGTGGCGCAGATATCAGTGGAGAGACTCTTTAGCGGCAAAGATTGTAGCTTAGATATCGGCGGGAGGGTAGGTTAGTGTTAGGTGTAGGTAGAGGGTGGATTAGTCTGAGAAGAGGGTTAGGTAAAGTGATAGTAGAAAATTGGTAAAATTACCGATATTCTACTATTGGTATCAGACAGTGCGCAATATAAGAATAAGCCTAATTCTCCGATATTCTACTAGGCGCTTAAATTATCACTGTGCTCTGTTTCAGCATATGCCTGCTTTGATGCTGCATGCTTGTTTCTCACTTTCTCCTCGAACCATTCAAAACTCTTAATGATGTTTCGTATTGTGACTTACTGTACATATCTGCAATCTGTTGTAGCCTTGTGGGGTCTGGTGACTGATCTCTGCAATCCATTCCCTTTCTTGTTCTGTTCCATCAGACCTGATGTGCAGATGGCAGACCGCAGATCTGTAAGTAATGTTATCACATGCAGCACCTGGTAGCTGCTTAGGGTTTGCAGGAAGCACAGAGAGGTTCAAAGAAGCTGCCAGACCACCAAAGAGCTCCACAGCAGCGTTTATAGAACATGTACAGACCACTTGTAATAGGCATCACCTGTAAGCAATAGACAGTTTGGGGGTTCTTTGATCCCTTCAGGGGGAGATTGGTAACATACTACAAATGCATTACTGATCACAGGCAGCATGGGGTTGATTTGACATACGTCTTGTGTCATGAGTGCATTGATCCTTTAATGTCTATAGTATTACTAATGGAAATTGGAAAAAAAAACTGTGCTGAACTGCAATTCAGCATTTTTACATCATATTACCTTGGCACAGTTCTTAATCCATTAGTTAATTACAAAATGTCCCATCCAGCCCGCTCTAAACATCTATTACAGCACCTGTACTCTAATTCCTGACAGCATTCAGAAATAATTGCTGCAGGATGCTAGTGAGAAGTGTGAAATGTCACAATTATAAGAAGATATATAGTTCATGACATATCCCCATGCAGTGTACTCAAACCGCAGGGTGTGAATGCTTCAATCCATCCTTCATTTGCCCTTCAGTGACTCACATTCTACAAGGCTATTAACGAATTTCACCACTAACATAATTCCGAGATCTTCAGCGCTTCTGTCCTCGCTATTGTTTTGCGGAGAAAAATGTCACTTGTTTGAGCCGCCGCTTACCATTGTTTTCCATGAAGCTAAGTACATTCCTAGGTCTGTTAATCTTAAAGAGGGACTGTAACCAAGGATTGCACTTTATTCCTATCAGTAGCTGATACCCCCTTCCCCATGAGAAATCTTTACCTTCTCTTGAATAGATCATTAGCAGGGTCTGTATGGCTATTGTGGTTAAACCCCTCCCACAGTGTGATGTCAGCACCTAGGTCCTGACAGTTTCCTGTCTGTAAACCTTGTTGCATTGTGAAAAATAACAGCTGTTTCCAGCTGCCAAGCAACTACAGTAGTATCTTCCACTGTGCATATGTATATCTATTTAAAAAAAAAAAAGTTTACCCTATTGTAATGCTGGGGGGGGGGGGGGGGGTGTTTGGTGCTGTTTATTTCATATCTGCCAGTAGTAAAGATGATTATATACAGGCTGATTGTGAATCAAACAATATGAACAAATTATATGGTGGATATCAATCATTTCTTGATCTATATTTTTTTTAACTTCTCTCTTTGCAATGTATTGATTTATTTTCCCCCCTTTTCACTACAATTCCTCTTAAAATTGAATATTCACCATCAGTTGTATGTGCTCAAGCCACCTCAGAAACGAACGACGAGGACTTTCTGCACGGCGCACATTTTCTGATCATCATTTTCTGCTGCTCTACCTGCTGTCGTATGCATCAGCATGCTTTTCCCCTAACACATGACTCGCCAATTTCAAAAAGCCTGACCTGCAGCATAATACATAGAAATCAAACGACACAACCCACTATAATGATCTTATGATAATTCTTTATAGGTGAAGAACTCAGACTCCATCTCAGCTGTGCCCTTAATCATTGCTATTCAGTTAGTAATAATGGTGTGCAAAGCAGGATCCCATTACAACCAATCAAAAGTGACCTTCTGATACAGCAGTGGTAAACGGGACTGTAACAGATAGCTGATTGGCTAGCCAGGGAAGATGTCCACCTTTAAAGAGCTATCACCTTTTTCAGTCTAATCAATATATAATTCGGCAATTCAATGATGGTATAGAACTGCAATCACTCTGAACAGCAAAATGAAACAGCTGAGAAGTTTAACAGTCTAAATAATAAAAAGGTGAATTATAACTGAGTGCTATGGGTTTATGCATGTCCACAAATCACCCTTCCTAACAACACGGTTCAGCCTTATTTAGTATAGAAAGTGATCTTTTGAGCTGATATATTTGATATTGGCACCAACTATCAAGCACATGTTGTCACATGCTTACGCCACCAAAAAACAGTAAATATTCCAGTGTGCTTGAGTGCTGATAGATGAACCCCCGCCAGCATTTTAGAACTGCCAAAAACTCCAGTGATGACAACCCCCCAAAGCATGTTGACCCTCCCTCCCCCACACAACCCCACTAAGCTAAAACAGTGGTGTCACTACGCTGCATCTGAACTCTCCCCAATATTTGTTAACATCCCATTACAGGAGATTCATTGGTGAAATGTAACACCAACATTCAGTCCTCTAACAGCCAAGACATTTGAAAGCTAGAAGGTTTTCATCCATCCAATAGGAGAAGCCACCATGCTTATGCTCTTTGCAGCATCCACCCATATCTGTCAAAAATCAGTGGTGGGTGGAGTGTATTTCAACAGTCTACTGCAATATTATAATAGAGACATAGTTTCATAAAAATAAATCTGGATTGAACAGCAGCACTGGAGAGTGTGTGTATATATAGATAGACAGACAGACAGACAAACAGATAGATAGATAGATAGATAGATAGATAGATAGATAGATAGATAGATAGATAGATAGATAGATAATGGATAGACAGACAAATAGATAGATAGATAGATAGATAGATAGATAGATAGATAAAAAATCAATGTTCACCATATGTTCTTAGACATGTAATCTGAATGCTTGGCAACACAACTCTGCTCTGAAGGAATACTATAATATTTTTAGTTTTTTCACTGTCTATAGCATGGTCTAATTACTCCAATTAACAATTTAAAGACATCTGTGGCAATTAAAGTTCCTGGTAGAGGTCCAGCTGTACTCGGAACAAGTAGGGCGCCTGTATAGCTGCACTACATTATACAGTGCAATTCCCTGGGAAATAGGGCTGGAGCTTGTGAGAGGTAACAGCAAAGTACATGGGATTAGGACATGTGTGCAGGCAGGTACAGGGGCTGTACAGATCAGAGGCTTCTCTCAGAGCTAAACTAAAATGACTCCACACTGACACACTATTAAAGGACATCTGAAGTGAGAGGGCTATAGAGGCTGGCATATTTACTGCCTTTTAAACAATACCAGTTGCCTGGCTGTCCTGCTGATGCTCTGCCAGTCACACCATCAGCCATAGACCCTGAACAAGCATGCAGATCAGAAGTTTGCCTGGATGTGCTGCATGCTTGTTTCAGGTGTGTGATTCAGACACTACTGATGCATGAAAGATCAGCAGGACACCAGGCAACTGGTATTGTTTAAAAGGTAATAAATATGGCAGCCTCCATATCCCTCTCACTTCAAGGTCCTTTAAATCATCAGAGATCTCTCAATAGACTCATTAATACGACTGATGAATTTTATGACTGCACTGGCAGTAAAAGTAATAAACACCATTCAATAAGGGGCTGAATGCCTCTGCTGCAAATCACTGCACATCAATATAAAAATAAAACAAACTGCAAAACAAAGAAATGACAAACACAACAGCACTTAATATCAATTTCTTGGCTACTTTTTTTGTAAGCTAAACAATAGCTAAGTTCATTCAGACGGCCACCCTGCTCACAGTGGAAATTGTCCAATCTCGGCGCTGCAGATCGATGCACACATGCGAACATGAATCCAGGCAAAAGTCTGTGCAAGCTGCGTGCACAGAACGATTCTGAACACGTCAAACAAGCTGCATTTCAATGGACAAGTCGAAGCCTAATAGCAGAGAAAAAGACAGCACTTACCAAAATACATTATGTTTCTCATTCCAATCACAAGGCTGCCGCTGTGTGTTGTGCATTAACTCCAGCACAAGCTTGTCATGTGCAGAAGGTATCTGTCATTCTTCAGTAAAGCTGCAAATGTCCCCAGCACTGCTACAGTGATGATCAGTGGGTTTCTTGTGTTTAGGATGAGTGTTGTGTGTGTGTGCAGCACAGTCTTATCCCTGTTCCAATCCCCTGTCTGATCTAGCATTGCCTGCACGCTGCACTGCCCATTCTTACTGTAATCTGACTCCTCCTTGTGATGTCCTTGCCTCGCATGTGACATCAGTTCTAAAGAGTACTACAAACGGATTTTCCCCACTTACTTTCCCTTCACATGGTGCGGAAATATCCTGTTTAGATAAAGGTGTTTCTTTTGGGAGGGAAAGTATATCTTATCAGCTTGCTTCTCATTTGCCAGACTTCTTATTTTTTTTTTCTTTCCCTGTCTCTCCCTCTCTCTGCTTTTCCAGACAAGCAAGCTAGTTGTAATTGTGGCTGCTCAACTGGGAAAATGCATTCAGGAAAGTTGATAAGATAAATAATGCAATTAGCTGATAGCACTACCCACAACAGAAGCAATTGAAAGGACAGTTGGTTTAATGTAGAATGATGCATGGGTTACTGATTTATTGATTAGTTCTCTTTTATAATTGTGATTGCGTCCCCCCACCCCCAAGGCTCGTACATATACAGACTTATTTTCTTTTTTTTCTTGTACATGTTCCTATTATTTATTCATATGCAAGTAGAAGATTGCCTGGAGTTTAGAGAAGTATTGTGGTGGTGATGGAAAAGCACAATCTAAAAATAAAAGACCACATGCTTGTTTATTAGTTGGTGCGGTAAAGCTGGCCATACATGCATCGCTTTTACTGGCAGGTTCAATTGCACTGATCGAATCTGCCAGTTATCTGTGACGCAATGAGCCGTACCGATCTAAATATGTATAGCCACCTTTAGGTGCTCATACATTATTTGATTTGAAGCATTAATATCAGGTTGATTTGATCATAATGATCGAATTTGGCAGAGATTGATGCCAAAACAAAACCGCCCAACTTTCATTTAGATTGATTTCCAACTGTAATTGATCAAAACAGTTGATCTGGCATGTTTGACAGACCTTGCTCAAAAGGGCTTGGTTGGGTACACGGTGCTAGCGCGTGCAATTTCCCCCAGGCCCCCGACCACTGCTGGGGCCCCGCGTTGCCGTACCTCACCAAGTTCTCTCCCACACTTCACTGCTGACCAGGCACTGCACATGATGTAACTGTAGATGAATAACTCACCCGTCCTGGCACTGATGTGTCAGTGCCTTCTCCAGCTATGCTGCCTGCCTCTTCTCTATGACCCATCCAGGTTACACACAACACGTACCTGATGGAGAAGAGGCAGGCAGTGTGGCTGTAGAAGGCACAGACAGATCAGTGCCGGAACAGGTAAGTTATTCATCTACAGCTACATCATTTGCAGTGGCCCGGGGGGCAGTGTGGGAGACAACTTGGCAGGGTCCGGCGGAGCGGGGCTCCTGCAGCAGTCAGGGAGGGGAGACCATGTTGGGAGGGGGCCCCAGCTCAAGTTTGCCCTGAAGACCTTATACTGGCCCTGCCAACGACAAATGTACCCAGCAAGTCCTTGGCCAGCCTCCCCCCATGTAATATATGTACCCCCCCTGGTCCATGGTAAGTGTTGCAGGTACCCCTGGTGGCCATGGAAAAAGACACAGGACACAGGAAGAGGCACAGCCGTGAAAAGGTGAGCCTGCAACACTCACCATGGGCCTGGGGGTACACTATACGTGGGGAATACCTGGGGGGCCCAGCAGGGAATGTTGGCTGCACAGATTTCATGCTGAAGTCTTTTGGAAATATGTGTGCACTACAATGGCAGCAATAGATCCCTGTCTGAGGGAGATAAATCCCTATCTGCAGAGATCACAGAAGGGTAGCTGACAGTGGTGCTCAGGAACTTTGAATAGCAGTTCGGATATTTTTAAAATCCGAATAGACTATCCGAGCAAACTCGGATTTCCCATCTGAAATCCGAAATCCGGGCGGATAGTTACCGTAGTTCAGATATCCGAGCAGAAGCTAAAATCACCTTCAATGGCCAAAATCCCTTTCGAAGGCATCCAGGCCGAGAGAGAGAGAGAGAGAGAGAGAGAGAGACCTCCGAAAGGGGTTTTTGCCATTTAAAGAGACTTTTGGAAGCATTTTCAGGTAAATTTTAGCCCATTTTCAGGCCACTTCCGGTTTTCTATCCGGATATCCGAATCCGGCCGGATACTGAGGTCGGATATCCGATTCGGATCTGGATTGGATAATTTTAAACTCGGATATCCGACATGGATCGGATATCTGGGTATCCGGATCCGAATTAAATCCAGATAGTGAAAAGTGGTATCTGAGCAGCACTGCCTGATGTATTAATATCACTTACATCTATTACCCTCAGTCCTCTCTCCACTTCCAGACCCCTAACTGTAGAAAACACCTCAATAACCCCAACTCCTAATGCCTGCAGCTGGGAGATCTTTGAGATCTATGTGACTTTGAGATCTCATTTAAACTTCATTTGCCCCGTTAGATTGTGCATGCCCTTGTTCTTTCTGCTGGATTGGGCCCGAGGCCCATTGTTACCAGCCACTCCCCCCCTCCCCCCAGCCCCCTCGCAAGTCCTTTTGTGCCCTCTCCTGTCTTTCTATACCCCTTCTGTGCTCCCGCTGTGCCTCCTCTTCCCATGCCCCCTCTTTGCCTCCTCCTCTCCATCTGCCCACCACTGTGTCTCCACCACTCTATTCTTTGCCTCCCTACTATCCTCCTTTGTGCCTCCCTCTCTCTATCTGTCCCTCTCTCCTCATGTGCCCCCTCTTTGCCTCCTCCTTTCTATCTGTCTCCCTCTGTGCCTCTGCTCTCCCCATGCTCCCTCCTACACTCCACACACACACTTCACTTACCAGTTCTGCCTGCTCTCCTCTTCCTCCTCCTGATCTGGACTCCTACAAATGTGCTCTGTAGTCCTATAGCATATATTATAAAACTACAAAAAATAGCCGCCAGAGCATACACAATGAAAAATGTCCAAAAGTTTGGACTCCTACGGCCAGTTTCTCCTCTCCCCTCTGATCTCTCTTTAGAGATCGCTCTGCTGTTAATGCTGCATTTTCCCCGGTGTGTGCTTTGCCAAAAGGCAGAACCAGGGGGAGGTCAGCAGCCAATTGAAGAAGTGCCTGCAGGAAGGAGGCAGATGATTGCTGATCCTCCTTTGTCCCCATCTGTAGCCGCCTGCAGCACATAGATACAGGCTGCAGTGTGGTGAGCACAGCGCAGCAGATGGGGATAGTTCACTAGGGCTGTTACTGTGTGGGTGTCACCTCCCCGTGGCTGGTACAGCACGGGCCATTGCCTGCATTTGTTACTCTGGCACCCTGGGCCTTTTTGGCCTTAACCCAAATACGGCCATGATATCACTTTAAACTTGGGCGCAGGTCATCAGAGAAGATGAAACAATGCCAAGAATCATTGGGCGTCCCACCATATCAACTGCCTGGCATTTACTTTTCACAGTATTGGCTTTCACCTGGCAGCTGTCACATGACAGCCTAGCCAGTTAAGGTAGTTGACAGTTGTGGCACAGCTCACTGGCATGTATTCTACCACATATGCAGCCTTCAATGGGGATTTCCTTCCACTGCCCATTTTTTTAAACCTCAGTTTTCATGCTTTAGGCACTGCCGGATTTGTACTTTCCAGCGCCCTAGGCCGGCTGTCACCAACCCCCCCCCCCCCCCCCCATTCTGTCCAACTCTGACTAGTTTGAACGGGCCCCCCTCTGTTTTGCTGCTTTGCCCCGTTCAACAAAGAAGCAGTGCATGCTCTGTCCACTCCATGTAATTTTGCGCTCCTGTCTGCATGCGCAGCAGGCGATAGTGTTCTGGGCTTGCATACTTCAGAAATGATGCTCATGTATGAGCACTCAGCAGCACTTGTCAAGTACGCATACCCATAACACTCCCTCGGCTCCTGTGCACATGCATACAGCAGTGCAAAATCACAAGGAGCCCCAGTGGACAGCGCTGCTTCTTTGTCCTCTGTGCTACTTGCTCCCATCAGAGCCACAAATAGGGGATAGTGTAGCACAATGCAGAGAAGCCCATCCAAACAGAGAGCAGGTAAGTAGAAGGATCAGACACTACACACACTGGCATAGATTTAGTGTAATGCTAGGTACACATGATGCAATTTCCTGACAGATTTACTGTCAGGTCGATTATTTCCATCATGTCTGATCTAATTTCAATTTTTCGATCAATTTGCTTTTCACTTCTATGAAAAATCATTCAGAAAATTGATTGGAAAGCAGATCGGACATGTTGGAAATAGTCGATCTGACAGTAAGGCTGGGTCCACACTAGACCCGGTTGCAGGACGGACACTGCAGTCCGGATCAGGGGAAGTACCCACCGTACTGCAAACTGATGAAAGTGCATCAGTTTTGCATCAGTTTCCGTTCAGGTTTTTCCCTGACAGAAAACGTCTCCATCATTAGGAAGGAGTAGGAGGATTTTTTTGGGCCAATCATAAAGCTCAGGCTATCCGTTTTAACATCCATTTTTTGCCAGTGGAGCTGGAGATGCGTTTTCTCATTGCTTTCACTACCCCCTGCGTGTATCCGTGGTCCTGATCCGTTGCGTGAAAATGCAGCAGATCTGGACCTTCCGTTCAGGTTTTGAAAACGGATCCCCGCAAACGCAGACGGATCTGTTTTTTACTTGGGTGAGGCTGGCTGCTATTTTCAACATTAGTATCCGGGACTCCGTTTTTCATCAGGTTTGAAAAACGCAGCCACGGATACGTTTCCGGACCTAGTGTGGACCAGCTCTTAAGCTGTCAGAAAATTGCATCTGGTGTACCTAGCATAAGCTCAGGTGTACTTTACACAGTGACAATTTAGCACTTAAGACAGATTTTAAAATCAGTCAGCAGGAAGTTTTGTGACAGAATAACACTTTTTATTGGCTAACCAAAAGAAAAACAGTGAGCCTTTGGTTAATGAGCCGTCTTCAGACTGTGTTACTGTATACAAGATGTTAGGCACACAACTATATATACAGTCAGCAGGAGATGCATTGATTGTTTTGTAAATATAAATAAATGTAACACAGTTGTCATTCTGTTTCAAAACATCCTGCTTTCACTGATGGTCAACACAGTACTTTGTTGGCAAAAAAAGCCTGGAAAGAGTTAAACTGTAGAAAGAATGTTGTTGGCATTCTCTAGGAGGAAAAAAAAAGCCATAAATTCAACAGATCTGAGGTCTTTAACAGCACTGACCTACTAGTAATAAATTGTCATCAGTCAGGGAGGGGGAAAGCTGCTAATTCCTGCCCGTGAATGCGTGCTGCATGAGAAAAACTAATCGGAACTCAAGAGTTCTGCTACTTGAGACCATATATTTTTCTTCTCACAGCAGATTGTTTGTCCCCTCTCATCATACAGGTGACAGCAGATGCTGACTGCCATAACACACACTTTGCACAAGTAAGAGAGATGCAGGGATCTCTGGAATTCAGGCAGACCAGAGCAAAGCAGGAGTGGTGATTTACTTTGACATGTGACCTCTTATCACTCCAAGTCCTGCGCCCTGCTAATTTTTATCGCCCTAGGCCATGGCCTCTGTGACCTTGCCAGAAATCCGGGCCTGGCTGTAGGTACCAATTAGCCTAAAGATAATTGCTGTTTTGCCTATCAGACATGTAGGAGGACAGCTCAGGACTAAGTGCTGTACAGATACTTTGCTTGGTTGCAGACTAATGACTCACTCTGTTGCTATGGAGGCGATCAGAGAGACATTTCATGATGGAATGGCATGGGAGGAGTAAGGCAGAGAACAATAAACCTTGGCCTGCGCTTTGAGGAGATGACCACCATATGCATAGTGATTATAGGCAGATTTTGCAATGCTAGATTATCAGCAGAGGTGACCCTAACCAGCCACATTGGACAAAAAGCATTTAACGTATGTATGAAGCTGTAGCCACTGGTTTACACCACCTTCTTGTTATTCTGCTGTACACATTCACTTTTAGATCACTCAGGTCTTTAGCATCTGGGGTTAAAGGCATTCTTTTGGACTTCAGAACTATATCACCAACAATACAACTAGTATTCAGAAAGACAAATACACACTGTCATGACTCTAAAACACATGCATTTTCTTGAAATAAAGGATGTCTATTTACTTTTGGGGTATCTCTATAGATCAGTAAAATTTACGATTATTCAGCATATCTCTTTAAAGTTCTCAAAAGATGATCTGCTGGTCTATTTAAAGTGGAGCTGTCAGCCATACTATCTCAGAAAAAAAACCACATATTTAAGTAGATACAGTAAATACTTGTTCACTTACATAGCATATGTATTGCACTGTCCACATTTTGATTTTAGTGTTTTTTTCCATTTTGTCTGTGTCTATCTTGAAGCCAATCCTGACATTTCATCCCTAACCCTGTCTGTGTATCATTGCCCGCCCCCTTCCCAGTCTTCAGAAACTCCCACCCAGGTCTGCAGTAAAAAGCTCATTGAGAAATATTGGCCAATCCGAGTGGAACAGAGGTGTGGGAGGGGAAAACAGGAGGGGAAGAGGCTTCAGCCAATCAGGCCCCATTCGTTAAAGGGTCACTTAAGGCTAAAAAAAAATATGAGTTTTACTCACCTGGAGCTTCTACCAGCCCCCTGCAGCTGCCCCGTGCCCACCCAGTGTCACACGGATCCTCCTGTCCCCGCTGGCAGCTACTTCCATTTTCGTCGACAGGCCTGGGAACGCAAGTGATTCTTTGCATTCCTGGCCACAATAGTGCCCTCTAAACTGCTATTGCGGCCAGGAATGCAAAGAATCAGCTGAAGGGGCTGGTAGAAGACCCAGGTGAGTAAAACTCCCTTTTTTTTGTCTTATAGTAAACCCAAACTGAAAATACAAGATTTCAGAAATAAAATCTATTTTCTTATAATAATAATTAGCAGTCTTTTTTCAGCTGCATGATGACAAATATAAAATATTTTACATTTATTGGAGGAACCCTTCCCTTCCTTTCATATTGCTGGGACAGAATCCGGCAGACTGGTAGATGTGATTACAAAAACAAAAAACAAAAACACACTGATGATGTCACAGGGGAGGTGATTCTCAGCTTGTGTGAGATTTCACATAGATGACGCCCCTGTGAGGGAGGGTAGCTGATGACAAACACACCCATGATCTAAAACCTCCTACTAAGCTCAAAAGTAATGGCTGCCACCTGTATAACCCTAGTTATGAAAAGAGAAGGGTGAAAAGCATGTACTGAAATGCTCAATGGCTTGAAGGAGTGTTTATTTATCTTTGTATGTGTCAGAGTGGTGGAACTAAATATTTTGAATAAAAAAAAAAATGTTTGGTTTGGGTCCACTTTAAGTGAGGGGAAAGTACAGAAGAAAAAAAGAAAACCCAGCATGCCCTGCAACTTCCTTTGTGTGGCAGATGTGCCAAATAAGAGCCAGGAAAACTGGGGAATTATGTTTTATGAAGAAGAAAAATAAGAGGGATTTTTAACTTTTGGATTGCCTGGTTAGCATCCTTATTACTTGATTACCAGATTAAAAAAAAATTAATTTTTGATTTTATGCCCGACAGTTACTCTTTAAGCCTTGTCCGCCCTGTCTTTCACTTCAAATGCCATTAAGAATTTTCTTGGAGTAGGGCAATTGCTTGGGGAAAGCCAGTCATAGAAGTGTATTGTATGTAAAAGATAATTTATCACTATTCCAGTTTACACTTTAAAGAGAACCTGAAGTGAAACTAACTTGCCATTGGGCTTTCAGGGGTCACAACGCTGTAATGGCAAGGATGAGAGCGACATGGAAAGCCTTAAAAGTACTCAAGGGTTCCCTCTTCCGAGGTAAGTACCCAAACTGGGGTGTTTTTTTCCCTTCAGGGACCCATATTAATTTACTTTTTCTCCTGAGTTTTCTCCCAGGTGCTATTTTGACAACTTGTCAACAAAATACTTTTTAAGCCACCAGCAAGCAAGAAAATACTCAAAATAATTTTAATAGTACTTTTTCACCTACTTATTGGTACTTTTTTCAGTTGCAAAGTGCTGAAAAGTTATTTTATATATAAGATGGAAAAAATATATTTTATATAGAAGATGAAAAACTATCTATTGGGGAAAACTCAGGAGAAAAAGTAAATTGTGTGTGGCTCGCGACCCTTTAAATGTCCAATTAGGTTCAAAACCATTTTATTATAAAATAACCCCTTTCATTAATCTAATTGGTTATTTTAATTGAACGCAAGCAAAGTGAATTTTTTTCCTCTTTACAGTATGAAGTGCACAATCTCTCTGTTAGTAAAAGCCTGAAATGCTGGCAATAAGACAAATGTAATGTGGCCAAATCATAATAGGTGTCTTTTCTTTATTTGAAAGAGAACCAAACATACTTTAAGAAACTGAAAGCCAACTTAAGACATAAATGTCTTTGTAGACCTGAGTAGGCTGACAGGAAGAGCTTGACTATGTATAAGCTGTTTGATGATGTCTGTCAAATAAATCTCTTTTAAAATACCTGATCAGGAGCCATTCACCAGCTAAATTCTGCAGCAGAGACTTGCACACATGAAAGGTGACGACCGCTACACCCCTTCTTAGGCTTCTTAGGCAGTGCTTGACCAGGTCAGCAAGACCTCATAGACCACGTAAAGAAAAACGAAAGTTCCACACTTCTTCCAATAAAGGACTGCTTTATTGCTGGACATATCCATAAAATCCACACAGTCACACAGCTGACATGATTTGAACTTCTAGTTCTTGATCAAGAGAGAATCTAGAGACTTGCACAGTTATGGACTGCAGTCTTCTCACAAAACATGTCTGTGTTTTTTGCCCCTTGCAGTCTGATGTCTTGCATGATGATGCAAGCCAAGCAGCAGGGGGAGCACTCACTCTGATGTAAAAGAAAGAGGTGGCACACCACTGGCTGCAAATAATGCTTATATTGTGGAAACACTATATGTTATGGACTCGCAGGTCCTTCATCAGGTGCAAAACTGTTATGCACCTGATGAAGGATTTGCGAGTCCGTAACATGTAGTGTTTCTGTCGCAAAATATAAGCATTGCTCCCTGTTTATTTTGCATGGGTTTGTCCAGGACCGTTTTTGCAATCCGGTTTGAGGCTTGGCACCAGCCCTGATTTCAGGTTCTGTACCTGAGGTGCTAACTCCATTTGGTGGAAAACCATTTAGACCAGGGGTCCCCGAACGTTTTGGGTCGAGGGCCGGGTCAACGTACTTCAGACTGCATAAAATGATGTAGAAGTCTTTGCGAGCCAGACAGTGAAGCATACCCAGGTGACAACCTGCAGTGGCCAGCATTGTCACCTGATGTGGAATTTGATTGGAAACCAGCAAATTACTGCTTTCTGGCTTCCATGTGGATGGGTGGTGCCAGAACTGCTATTCTATATGTGGACCACCGTTATTTAAAGATGTAGCTGACCGCTTCTATAAGTAATACAATTTATGTGTAGGGGCTGGTAAAAAAGCCTCAGGGGGCCACATTCAGCCCACAGGCCTTAGTATGAGGACCACTGATCAGGGGCGGCGTAACTAGACATCACTGGGCCCCACTGCAAAACTTTGGATGCCCCCCCCCCCCCCCCCCACTCCCAACTTCCTCGCTTTCTGCACAGCAAAACTGAGGACCAATGTGCTTTCCCCATGCAGATAAAAACACATAGACATAAAGGAAATGTCAGGCAATCTATGCTACCCCCAGATCTACCTACCTGGGGCTTCCACCAGCCCCTTGCAGCTGACAAGTCCCTTGTTGCAGTTCTGCTTCCAGTACATACATACACACACAGCCATATTATTTTACTACATGAGAGCACATGCTATATGGAGGAACAACAATGATATGCTGAACATAAGATATAGTATTCACTGTAAATTTTGCAAAACATTCAGAATGTCCCTGAATGTCACCTCCAGCTGTGAGTGAGGCTGATGTCCTCTTCCACCTGTCCTCGCTAAACCCCAGGAAAGCCCCTGGCCCTGACGGCGTGTCACCAGCCTGTCTGAAAACCTGCTCACACCAGCTGGCACCCATCCTCGCTTCCATATTCTCCAAATCCCTCCAGGTCAGCAAAGTCCCTGCATGTTTCAAAAAGTCAACCATTATCCCTGTCCCCAAAAAGCAAGGAAACTCTGACCTCAATAACTACAGACCAGTGGCCCTGACATCCAACATCATGAAAACCTTTGAGCGAGTCGTCCTCTCACACATCAAGCTTGTTACCTCCCCCCAAATGGATCCGTACCAGTTTGCATACAGGGCGAACAGATCCACTGATGATGCTGTCAACATCTGCCTTGAGCTCACATACGATCACCTGGACAAACCTCACACATACGCCAGGATTCTCCTTCTGGACTTCAGCTCAACCTTCAACACCATCTGCCCCTGCATACTGCAGGACAATCTCACAGAGATGAATGTCCATCCCACACTCCGCGGGTGGATCACAGACTTCCTGACTAACAGAACATAAGTCATTAAACTTGGGGAGGTCACCTCTCAACCAAGGACAACGAACACAGGGGCCCCACAAGGCTGCGTCCTGTCGCCAATCCTGTTTTCCCTCTACATGAACAACTGCAGATCCAAGGAGAACTCTGTCAAGGTCATCAAATTTGCAGATGACACCACCATCGTTGGGCTAGTAACAAACAATGATGAGCAGGCCTACCGCCAGGAGGTCGACAGAGTTTCCCAGTGGTGTAGGGAGAACAGGCTGGTCCTCAACTCATCCAAAACCGTAGAGCTGATTGTGGATTTCAGGAAGCATGCCCCCTCCCCCCCACCAATCTTTATCAACGGCACCGAGGTCGAAAGAGTAACCAGCGTTCGCCTTCTGGGCACCACCATCTCCAAAGACCTGAGCTGGAAGGCAAACACAGCCTTGACCCAGGAGAAAGCTCAGCAGAGGCTTTTCTTTCTCCGCCAATTAAAGAAGTTCGGCATGGCTCAAGAGCTACTGACGTGTTTTTACACCGCCACCATCGAGTCTGTCCTCTGCTCCTCCATCCTAGTCTGGTACGCTGGCTCCTCCACCAGAGACAGATACAAACTTCAGAGAGTCAGTAGATCAGCAGAGAGAATCATCGGCAGACCTCTCCCTTCGCTTGTCCACCTCCACAACTCCAGGCTACGCACAAGAGCACAGAGGATTGCCGGCGACCCCTCCCACCCGGGTCAGCGTTTCTTCTGCAGACTTCCGTTAGGCCATAGGTTTCGGTCCATCGCCACCAAAACCTCAAGGCACAGGAACTCTTTCTTTCCCTCAGCTGTCACCCTCATGAACTCCCTGTAGGTCATTCCATCCCCTCCACCACTGTTTTCTGAACTGCACCTTGACGCCCCCCCCCCCCCCCCTTTTGCTTGTTTTTGTGTTTGCTTTTTTTTTGCTTTTTTTGTTTGCTTGTATTGCCTTGCTTGTATTTATACCTTTCTGCTTTTATGCCCCTGTTATCTATACTCTGCTATCTACACTTTTTATCTCCACTCTGTTAATTGCTTGTGCCAAACCCAATTCCGAGCATGACCCTGTTGTGCCTGACGAATAAAATGATTCTGATTCTGTTATTACAGGATCTTGGACTCAGTATGAGACAACAAGCTTTCAATGAGGCAGCGACAGTCAGACATCAATCTTACCCACTCCAGTGTGTCAGTAAGCAGACACCATACGGTCACTAGCCTGTGTGTGATAAGAATCTAGGAATCTCTTCTGAGGGATTGCTGAATAAGGGACACTCAACAACTTTCTTCAACCTGCGACTCCTTTGTTTGTAAAGTTGTACATTAAGTCATTAGAACTTTACTACAGTGTGAGACAGACCTTTTTTACGAACCCTAGGGAGCAGGGACAGCGTACAAAGTGTGTATGATACCTTATCTGTGTGGTGGACACATGCAGTCAATATAACAATGGGATGAGAGCAGAATACATTTTCTCTTCATGCCCTTAGTTGTCAGTCTCTCAAACTTTTCCCCCCTCACGGGGCCCCCTGTGACTTCTGGGCCCCCCTGTGGAGGCATCAGCAGTGGCTGAATAGAGTACTGGTTAAGGGCTCTGCCTTTGACATGGGAGACCAGGGTTTGAATCCTGGCTAGGGTCAGTACCTATTCAGTAAGGAGTTCAAGGCAAGACTCCCTAACACTGCAGGGTGGCCTCCTGAGCGCGTCCCAGTGGCTGCAGCTCTTGAGCGCTTTGAGTCTGACAGGAGAAAAGCGCTCTATAAATGTTTGGATTATTATTATTATTATTATCCCTTGCAGGGTCTACTGTTACGCCCCTGCCCCTGATTTAGACATTGGAGCACTCACTCTGGCTGATACTTCCATTAACACTGTCAACTGAACTACTTCAGCATAAAGGACATCTGTAGTGAGAGTTATATAGAGGCTGACATATTTACTTCCTTTTAAGCAATACTAGTTGCCTGGCTATCTTGTTGATCCTCTGCCTCAAATACATCCAATACTTTTAGCCTTTAACAGGCATGAAGCAGATCAAGTGTTTCTGAGATTATTGTCAGATCTGACAAAATTAGCTGCATGCTTGTTTCTGGTGTGTGATTCAGACACTACTGCAGTCAAATAGATCAGCAAGGCTGCTAGCCACCGGGTATAGTTTAAAAGGAAATAAATATGTCAGCCTCCATATCACTCTCACTTCAGTTGTCCTTTAAATGATTTAAGAGTAATTGTAGTGAAAATAAATATAAAACAATAAATACCATTTTTTTTTTTACAATATTTATTTATAGATTATTTAGTCAGTGTTTGCCTATTGTAAAATCTTTCCTCTTTCCTGATTTACATTCTGACATTTATCACAGGTGGGGACACCTCTCCAAGTGGGCTCTGCCAGCCTCCACTCTTGCTGGTTATCAAATCGTAACTGATTTCGAACCGACGCAGTTTAACCACTTCCCGACCGCCTAACGCACAGAGGCGGCCGGGAAGTGGAGCCCTGAAGGACCGGCTTACCCACAGAGGCGGCGGTCCTTCTAAGGGCATGGGCGGAGCGATCGCGTCATCCGTGACGCGATCCTCCGCCGGCGCCCGTCACCGCTCGCCCGCCGCAACATCCCGCCGGCTATACGGAAGCGCCGGCGGGATGTTAACCCCGCGATCGCCGCATACAAAGTGTATAATACACTTTGTAATGTTTACAAAGTGTATTATACTGGCTGCCTCCTGCCCTGGTGGTCCCAATGTCCGAGGAACCACCAGGGCAGGCTGCAGCCACCCTAGTCTGCACCCAAGCACACTGATTTCCCCCCCCCCTGCCCCAGATCGCCCACAGCACCCCTCAGACCTCCCCCTGCCCACCCCCCAGACCCCTGTTTGCACCCAATCACCCCCCTAATCACCCATCAATCACTCCCTGTCACTATCTGTCAACGCTATTTTTTTTATCTCCCCCCTGCCCACTGCCCCCTCCTGATCACCCCCCCACCCCTCAGATTCTCCCCAGACCCCCCCCCCCCCCCTGTGTACTGTATGCATCTATCCCCCCTGATCACCTGTCAATCACCTGTCAATAACCTGTCAATCACCCATCAATCACCCCCTGTCACTGCCACCCATCAATCAGCCCCTAACCTGCCCCTTGCGGGCAATCTGATCACCCACCCACACCAATAGATCGCCCGCAGATCCGACATCAGATCACCACCAAAACGCAGTGTTTTCATCTATTCTCTCCTCTAAACACCCACTAATTACCCATCAATCACCCAGCAATCACCCCCTATCACCACCTGTCACTGTTACCCATCAGATCAGACCCTAATCTACCCCTTGCGGGCACCCAATCACCCGCCTATACGCTCAGATTGCCCTCAAACCCCCCCTTATCAATTCGCCAGTGCAATATTTACATCTGTTCTTCCCTGTAATAACCCACTGATCACCTGTCAATCACCTGTCAATCACCCATCAATCACCCCCTGTCACTGCCACCCATCAATCACCCCCTGTCACTGCCACCCATCAATCAGCCCCTAACCTGCCCCTTGCGGGCAATCTGATCACACACCCACACCAATAGATCGATAGATATTTTCCCCTCTAACCACCCCCTGAGACACCCATCAATCACCTCCTGTCACCCCCCTAGCACTCCTATCCATCAGATCAGGCCCAATACAACCTGTCATCTAAAAGGCCACCCTGCATATGACCGGTTCCACAAAATTCGCCCCCTCATAGACCACCTGTCATCAAAATTTGCAGATGCTTATACCCCTGAACAGTCATTTTGAGACATTTGTTTCCAGACTACTCACGGTTTTGGGCCCGTAAAATGCCAGGGCGGTATAGGAACCCCAGAAACGGACCCCATTTTAGAAAAAAGACACCCCAATGTATTCTGTTAGGTGTATGGTGAGTTCATAGAAGATTTTATTTTTTGTCAAAAGTTAGCGGAAATTGATTTTTGTTTTTTTTTCACAAAGTGTCATTTTTCACTAACTTGTGACAAAAAATAAAATCTTCTATGAACTCGCCATACACCTAACGGAATACCTTGGGGTGTCTTCTTTCTAAAATGGGGTCACTTGTGGGGTTCCTATACTGCCCTGGCATTTTAGGGGCCCTAAACCGTGAGGAGTAGTCTAGAAAACAAATGCCTCAAAATGACCTGTGATTAGGACGTTGGGCCCCTTAGCGCACCTAGGCTGCAAAAAAGTGTCACACATGTGGTATCGCCGTACTCAGGAGAAGTAGTATAATGTGTTTTGGGGTGTATTTTTACACATACCCATGCTGGGTGGGAGAAATCTCTCTGTAAATGGACAATTGTGTGTAAAAAAAATCAAACAATTGTCATTTACAGAGGTATTTCTTCCACCCAGCATGGGTATGTGTAAAACAACACCCCAAAACACATTATACTACATCTCCCGAGTACGGCGATACCACATGATTGGCACTTTTTTGCAGCCTAACTGCGCTAAGGGGCCCAAAGTCCAATGAGTACCTTTAGGATTTCACAGGTCATTTTTGTTTCAAGACTACTCCTCACGGTTTAGGGCCCCTAAAATGCCAGGACAGTATAGGAACTCCACAAATGACCCCATTCTAGAAAGAAGACACCCAAACGTATTCCGTTAGGAGTATGGTGAGTTCATAGAACTTTTTTGTCACAAGTTAGCGGAAAATGACACTTTGTGAAAAAAAACAATTAAAATCAATTTCCGCTAACTTGTGACAAAAAAATAAAAACTTCTATGAACTCACCATACTCCTAACGGAATACCTTGGGGTGTCTTCTTTCTAAAATGGGGTCATTAGTGGGGTTCCTATACTGCCCTGGCATTTTAGGGGCCCTAAACCGTGAGGAGTAGTCTTGAAACAAAAATGACCTGTGAAATCCTAAAGGTACTCATTGGACTTTGGGCCCTTTAGCGCAGTTAGGGTGCAAAACAAAAAAGTGCCACACATGTGGTATCGCCGTACTCAGGAGAAGTAGTATAATGTGTTTTGGGGTGTATTTTTACACATACCCATGCTGAGTGGGAGAAAGATCTCTGTAAATGGACAATTGTGTGTAAAAAAAATTAACAAATTGTCATTTACAGAGATATTTCTCCCACCCAGCATGGGTATGTGTAAAAATACACCCCAAAACACATTATACTACTTCTCCTGAGTACGGCAATACCACATGTGTGGCACTTTTTTGCAGCCTAACTGCGCTAAGGGGTTCAAAGTCCAATGAGCACCTTTAGGCTTTACAGGGGTGCTTACAATTTAGCACCCCCAAAATGTCAGGACAGTAAACACACCCCACAAATGACCCCATTTTGGAAAGTAGACCCTTCAAGGTATTCAGAGAGGGGCATGGTGAGTCCATGGCAGATTTCATTTTTTTTTGTCGCAAGTTAGAAGAAATGGAAACTTTTTTTTTTTTTTTTTTTTTGGTCACAAAGTGTCATTTTCCGCTTACTTGTGACAAAAAATAATATCTTCTATGAACTCACTATGCCTCTCAGTGAATACTTTGGGATGTCTTTTTTCCAAAATGGGGTCATTTGGGGGGTATTTATATTATCCTGGAATTCTAGCCCCTCATGAAACATGACAGGGGGTCAGAAAAGTCATAGATGCTTGAAAATGGGAAAATTCACTTTTTGCACCATAGTTTGTAAACGCTATAACTTTTACCCAAACCAATAAATATACACTGAATGGGGTTTTTTTTATCAAAAACATGTTTGTCCACATTTTTCGCGCTGCATGTATACAGAAATTTTACTTTATTTGAAAACTGTCAGCACAGAAAGTTAAAAAAATCATTTTTTTGCCAAAATTCATGTCTTTTTTGATGAATATAATAAAAAGTAAAAATCGCAGGAGCAATCAAATAGCACCAAAAGAAAGCTTTATTAGTGACAAGAAAAGGAGCCAAAATTCATTTAGGTGGTAGGTTGTATGAGCGAGCAATAAACCGTGAAAGCTGCAGTGGTCTGAATGGAAAAAAAGTGGCCGGTCCTTAAGGGGTAGAAAGCCCTAGGTCCTCAAGTGGTTAAATCTACGTCGGGCAGGGGGCGCTGACTCGACGTAAGCTCTATGTCCCATTCACCGTGCGTCTCCGTCCATTCCCGCCGCTCTCGCCGCTTTCTACCTGCCACAATGTGCTGCCCTGCCGCCTCTATGACAGCAGAGCACTGTGAGCCGGGCAGGAGCCGTTTTCATTGGCTCCTGGCCCTGTCATTCCTGTAAGCCGTTCCCATTGGCTTACATTGAGTGACAGGGTCAGGAGCCAACGAAAGCGACTCCTGACCGGTGCACAGCGCTCTGCCGTCATAGAGACGGCAGAGAGAGCAGCCTGCGGCGGGGACAGAGCGGCGTGACCGGCGGGAGCGACGGATTATTGCGGCAATTCGTCGGTATGCGCATTTTAGCGTACCAGCAGCCTCTGGTCCTTAAGGGGGCAGAGGCTGCTGGTATCGAAGTGGTTAACATGTCCATAATCAAGTCTGGCACCCGCATTTCCTGCATTTGCCGATGCTTGTTTTTGGAGCCTATGGTAGCACCCAAAATTCCACGGTGCCTCCCTGTTCCTGCAAAGTGCTAACATCACCAGCAAGATGGAAGATTCCATGCAGGCTTAAAGTGAACCGAGCACCTTTTTTATCACTCAGGACATTTCTATAGCACATGAAAATTGCATGCCGACAATCTGTTTCATTATTAAAATAAACTTTCATTTTACCTTATATTTTACATTCAAAGAAGTTTTATTAGCCTGTTTCAGCAGGCCTGCCCGACCGTCCCCAACCGACCGTCCCCAACCGCAGAGACTTCAGGAACCTAATTGTTTTATTGAGCTAATTACCAAGAGGTAAACAATGCCTTTTCAACAACAAAGGGGGTGAGTAAATATGACTGTTTCTTCAAAGACATTGGGCAAATTCTTTCTGTTTTAAGAAAGCAAACTTTTGTTTTTCTTAACATCTTAGTAAGGGGGCTTTTAGGACCATTGTAGTCCCTTACACACTCCAATGAGTTCTGGGTCACCATGAGCTTGCTGACTTCTGTAAATAAGGAATGTGAGAAGGGGAGGGGGGAACAAGGCAGCTTCTATGCCAGGAGAGATTCCAGTGAAAGAGAATGTGCTCAGTTCCCTTTAATAAAAAAAGGCAGCAGAAATCAGCTACAAGAAATAATAAACAGTGAAAACATGCCACTGTGAGGCTGGATCCACACTATAAGCGCTTTTCTGAGCGCTTGTGATTGCTGAGCGCTTTCTGAGTGCTTTTTAAAAATCACTCTCATTCACTTTCATTAAAAACACAGTAAAAAGCACATAAAAATCGCCACGATCGCGCAAATTGCATATGCTGTGATTTTTACTGTGATTTTAATGAAAGTGAATGTGAGTGATTTTTAAAAAAGCACTCAGAAAGCGCTCAGCATTCGCAAGCGCTCAGCAAGTGCTCAGAAAAGCACTAATAGTGTGGCTCCAGTCTAAGAATGTGTGTTACTTCAGGATACAGATAATGTCACACTTATTTCAATGAATATTTAAATAGCAAAAAAAATAAAATTTCAAATAATCATAAAGCACTACAGTGTATTGGTGACAAAAACCACAATATTATTTTGATCTTTATACAGTAGCTCAGTGATTCCTGGGAGATCATTAAATGATTACTTCTACATAACATAGGTTTTTAACGTAGTGCCAGTAAGCATATAAGATCCCTTAGAGGAATAGTTTTCGTAAATCTACAGAGATTTATTTATTTTTTAACATCTCATTAGCTTCACTTTATCCCAGTTAATCCATGCTAACTAATAATGAGTAAAGGCCAGTACACAGTACACATCTAAAATGATCCGGGGATGTTTGGTTTGATTTGACCTAGTACACAGATTCCGCTGTCTACTGAATGTGTCTACAAATGAATTCTGTAGTAGACAGATGGAAATTTGAAGTTACAAAACATCTGATTATTCCAGAATACATCTCGACAAGCAGGGAAGAACAGAGAAAGGGAAAAAGTGTACATTTACAAAACTTGATTGCTTCCCTAGATACAGAAAAGATTGAATATTTTAAAAGTGTTCTTATTTTGTTTAAATGGTCACTAACATCAGCTTTTAACAATTGTATTCAAGTGTCAACAATGGTGGCATTTATGTATTATTGCTATATGGTTTTATGTAAAAAATGTTTTATATTTTTATCAATTTCTTTTCTATTAATGTATCATACTTCCTATTTTCTGCCATGTACTGTATACCCTTTTCACAATCATGCTTTACAGCAAGGAGAATTTGGTCTTTAAGGCCAAAATGTTCTGGTTTCAACAGAATCTGAATCCATACATTATTGAAGTCATTGGGGAAATATTGCTTTATTAAAATGTTGCTGTAAAAAAAAAAAAAGTAAACTGGATAGTGTACTGGTTAAAGAGGAACGGCAGTGAAAATAACTCAATGAAAAAAAGTGCTTAATTTTTACAATAATTATTTATAAAGTCATTGTTTGCCATTGGATAATCTTTCCTCTCTCTGATTTACATTCTGAAATTTATCACAAAGCGAGATCTTTACTGCTGGCAGATGATGTGTGTGGAAAGAAATGATGCCGTTTTGGAAACAGTTATTTCCAGAAAAACTAAAATAGGGTCAGCACCAGACAACAGTAATCTAAAGGTACATGAGTGTGCAGAATCAGATGCAATACAAATACAAGCACAATCAAGGAGAAAAGTAGATTTGCACAGAACCGCACCACTCAAAAAACAATAAATTTATATATATATATATAATTAATATATATATAATTCCATCTTTATTGGATACCAAAAAGTCAATAGAAATTAATAAAAAACATTGAAAACCAGATAATGGGTGGCACGCTACAATGATCAATCTAACACAATAATACATAATTGTAATTGTGTCCAAAACACACGGATAGCTCCCAAGTTATAAAATGATATACACTCTGCATGTAGCATATCTAAATATATGAGACAACTCAGAACACTTCCACAAACAATGGATAATATTGCACATAATATGTTGGAATACCTAATAATGAAGCCAATCAGGTAGATAAGGACTGGGCTGGAGAGGTACTGCCCAGAGGAAATGCAGGCTGGATAAGAATCTGCGAGTGAAACAATGTGGAGGATCAGTGGGTGCCAGGGACGGATCAAGACCAAGTTGCGCCTGGGGCAAGGTCAGGTTTTGGCACCTAAAGGTCAGGTTTTTGCACCTAAACTGCCATCCATTTTGCCGCCTTTTTAAGAATTCAGCAAACTGCGCCTGGGGCAAGAGACCCGCTTGCCCGTCCCCCCTAGATCCGTCCCTGGTGGGTGCAGTCCGCAGTGAGGAGTGCAAGAGAAGGTGCAGGTGGGAGGCTGAGCGTGAAGAGGAACTCACCAAATGAAAGGGCACATACTGCACAGCATGCCGCCCGTCGGCATCTTATCCACCCTGCATTTCCTCTGGACAGTACCTCTTCAGCCCAGTCCTTATCTATCACTACTTATTCAGTCTTTCTGACCCCACTGGGTACATGTGCCATTTTTATCATCTACATATTCTTCACTTATTTCACTACCTGGTTGGCTTCATTATTAGGTATTCCAACATATTATGTGCAATATTATCCATTGTTTGTGGAAGTGTTCTGAGTTCTCTCATATTTTTAGATATGCTACATGCAGTGTGTATGTCATTTAATGCCACCCATTATTTGTTTTTTAATCCTTTTTTTTTATTATTTTCTATTGACTTTTTGGTATCCAATAAAGATGGAATTTAATATATATATTTTTGAGTGGTGTGATTCTGTGCAGATCTACTTTTCTCCTTGATTGTGCTTACAGTGGTTATTTCCCACAATGCAACAAGGCTCCCACAGTGTGATGTCAGCACCCTGGTACTGACATCACACTGTGGGAGGGGTTTCACCACAATATCAGCCATACAGAGCTCCCTAATGATCTGTTGAGAAAAGGAGATGATTACTCATGTGAAATCAGCTACTAATTGGGATGAAGTTCAATCCTTGGTTACGGATTCTCTTTACAACTGTTGCCTTTGGTGTAGTGTTTGAGCCTTTGACCAGGGTTCAAATACTGGCCCAAGCCGGTATGTAAAACAGTAAGGAGTCTTTGGGCAAGGCTCCCTAATGGTCCTGGTCACACGTGGAGCGTGCCTTAAGTGGCTACATCCTTGAAGTGCTTTTAAATGTATGCATTTTATGCAGATTTGAGAAGGCAACATTGGAACAAACGCTCCTTCTGGTACTCTCAATATCAACACTGTATAATGGCAGCACATACTTTCCTCAATATCAACAATACCTACTGAGCACACAAGAGTAGCAACACATCGCAAAACGTGTTTTTTTTTGTTTTGTTTAAGAAATGTCTAAAGGTGGCCATACACTAATAGATTTGCAGCAGATTCGACCATCAGATAGATTCCTGTCAGGTAGAATCTATTGAAAATCTATCGAAATGCATTATTGCACCAATGGGCAAACCATCATAGACTTCAATAGGCAAGCATTTAAAAAAAAAAACTAGAGGGGCTGTTTCTGGCCACAAAAGTGATGGAAAAGTTGTTTCAAGGGGTCTAATGCTGGGAATACACGGGTCGTTCCGGCGGCCGATTAGTCGCCGGATTGACCCCAGCCGCATCCTCGCTCATCCGCGCGTGCGAGTGGATCAATTGCTGCTTGTCCCCGCCGGCACTTCCTTATCATCGCTCGACTCCCTGCCATTGTCCGCCGGCGGGGATCGAGCGGGCGGGGGTCGAGCGGCATGATCAGGCCAGCTGAATATTATCAGCTGGCCGGATCAGCTGGTCGAGACATGGTACAGAAACGTACCGTGTATCCCCAGCATAACACCTGGAATGTGGCATGCCGGAGGGGGATCCATGGCAAAAGTCCCATCAAAAATTACATAGTTGACTCAGAGTCATGTTTTATTCTCTAAAGGGCAGAAATCACAGTACATTCCTTATTTGTGGAATTAAGTGCTTTAAAACGTCCAGCGTATGTACGCGGCGATAAGGTAGTGTAAGAGTTAGGTCCGATTCACACTGACAGAGGAAACGCAGCATCAAACGCACTGCAAACAACCGCAAAAAAAGCTTTAGAGATAACATCAGGTGAGCAAATCATTGTTTTTGCTAGTTGACACCTCCAGGACATAAATGTTAGTCCTCTCAGCGGCAATATTTGTGTAGCGGTGTGTAGTGGCCGCCATGCTTGTGCACATGTTTGCGGGAGTGCAGGCAATCACGATTTTCCAGCCCCTATGATCAGGCTGAGGTAGTTCAATGACAGTTAAGTGACCAAAAAAAAAACACTGATTCTGCACTGAGGGGGCACGGACAGTAGTGAATGCTAGATGCCAATAGTGGGGGTGAAGGATTATTGGGTTATGGTGTATGCACTACTAGGACCAGCAGACCTGTCTCCAACAGCTAATGGGTGCAATATAACAATAGCTGGAAAAAGAAAGCAGCCCTTAGAAGGGTGAACTACTGCAGCACTAAGCACTGACTGCACCTGTCTGCAACAGCTTAAATGCACTGTGTGGTCATAATAAACAGCAATATCACAAGATCTCAAAACACAGTCTTTAGAAGGGCTCAGGGGCTGATGTAGATGGTGAATTGGTACTGTAGCAGCAAGAAACTCCACTGGAGACACAGACAACAGGCCTAACTAACACTTTCCCTATCTCAAGCACAGCTCTCTCCATAAACTGCTTCACACAGCACACAGTCAGAGTGTAAAATGGCTGCTGTGCTGGCTTTCTGATAGGTGGTGGTGGGGGGGGGGGCGGTCCAGGTGGGAGGGATTGCTGATTTGGGTGCCATGCGTTTGCTGTCTCTGGGGTGAGGGGTAAATTCTTGGCTCCATTATAATGTATAGGGGGTGGGTCGAACACGCCATATATTTATGAACAGACGCGAGCACGCGTTGTTCGCCTCAAAATGTTCGCCGGGTGAACAGTTCGGGCCATCTCTATAAGCTAGCAAACATGTGCATCAAAAAATCTATAGCAGTGTAGAACTTTTTGATGAAACAGAAACATTTGATTCTATTTTATACTGTTAGGTAATATTGCCATGTCCTTTATAGTGACATTTTTGGCTTTAGGTCCACTTTAACATTCAGCTTATGTTGAAAGTGTATCCTGTGATGATATTTTTTGGTGCCGCTTGTTTTCCACTGAAGCTTAGATTTTATGCTGATTACTTATGGTTTCAATTAACCTTAGCTACAGACAATCCTGTTCTTTTATGTTATGGTATTTATGACTCAGCTATGCATGTTTACAATCTTGATCATACTTTGGTCATTACCTGGGTATGGTTTCTCTTCTTGCTTTTTGGTCTCATCAGGAGCACCCTCCTCCAGGGGTGTAACTAGAACTAATAAGGCCCCCCTGCAAAAATAATAGCATGGGGCCCCCTTTGTCCCCAAACACCATGCAGTTACGTGATTGGGAGCTGGTGAATGGCGGCAGAGAGTGTTCTGCTGTGAAGCAGCCTCTGGAAGCAGGAAAAAATTACACACTCTCCTGCACATAGTTTCTATAAGTGAAAATGTAGGTTTTTTTGCTAATTGGCTGCACTTGCAGGTGGGTAGATAGAGGAGGGGGGCCCCCCAAAGCCTCTGGGCCCCTATGTAATGGCAGGGGTCGCAGGGGTGATTGCTACGCCCATGCCCTGCTGGTTTTGTCTCTGTTTACTTCAGCCCCTCTCATTCTACTTCCTTTTCTCCTAGCTTTTTCATCGATTTCTTCTTTCCTTAGTGACTTTTTTTGTCTGTTCTCTGCTCATCACTAAACAGACATTGATGGCTCCTATTTTATAAATAGAAGTCGTTCGCACTTGTCATGCTGAACTAATCCATGGGATCCATTGCAGTAAGCGGACCACATTTCTGTGCATCCCAGGCAGGTGGATACATTCTCCTATATAGCCTATGGGGGAGCCCGCCCACTACGGGCTCCAGCAGGACCATGGTAAACCATTGGAATGGACACTACACTGTCCGCTCCTGCTGGCCGCACATGGTCTGGCACAAGTGGGAACAGAGCCTGAGTGAAATTGGCTATTGCTGTAGTACTGCATGATCATGTACTATGTGTTGCCCATCAGGATAGAGCTAAATCCTGCAGGTGACACTATGAGGTAACAAGTACAGCTCAGCTACCACTAAGCAACGCATTCTGTTGCCATGGAGTGGAGGCATGAGTGCACAATTAAAGGCTAGAGCCAGTGTGGGGCTGGGAGCGGGAAAAACTGAGGAAATCCACCTGCTGGCCAAGCAGTAGTAACCCTGTGTTATCACTCCCAATAGAAACCTCCAGCAAGTCGTCACTGTGAACAGCAACACCTGATTACTGCTACTTGGCCAGCAAGCAGTTTTCCTCAGCTTTTCCAGCTCCCAGTCCGACACTGGCTAGACTAGAGCATAGCAATAGCCCCGGAGGCCCAGGGCTGTAGAGTTTAAGTCCTCTTCCCAACCACCTAGCAGAGTATTTGCACAGGGGAGCTATGTACCCATATTTACCTGATTCTGCTATGTTGCATGTTTCCTTTCCTATCCCAACAGCCTGAGTCACTCTCTGTGCTGCATACATGGCTACCGATGGTGTGACATTGGGAGCCATGTAAGCAGCACAGAGCGAGTGACTGCCTGGAGGAAAAGGAGATATAAAATGGGATCGGGTAAATATAGATGAAACATAGCTCTGCTGGGCTCTGCTCTGTGTGTTGGTTGAGGGGCAGGGCCTGTACTGGGGCCCAGGATAACTTTATTTGCAGGGGGGCCCAGGCATCCATTGTTACACCCCTGATTGAAGGGCTTTCGGTTGGCAGGTTAAAGGTGGCCACTAACAGTCCAATTTCTAGTGAAAAATCCTTCGATCGATCTGAAAATCTGATCGGACGAAAAACCGTTCACTACACCATCAACTAACCAATCATTGCTTCTTATCTATCACGACCAACAAGAAAATCCAAATTTTGGTTCGACGAAAATTCAATTATCGATTGTGCCCATCAACTGAGATTATTTACAACCAATCCGATCAGAATTTCTGATCGCCCGAACGATTTTTCGCTAGAAATTGGACTGTTAGTGGCCATCTTAAGGCGTAACAATGCACTCAAGGGTAGCTGTCATTAAAAGATCCAGGTGTCGTTTATCCAGGTCATGGTATACCCAAAGAAAAACACGCAGCTTCATCTAAATCACTTATATGTTCTAGACTATAAAAGGTTGTCCAGTTATTGCTGTCTTATTTTCTTTTTGGAATGGCTGCATTACATGTCACATGCACTTTTTTGACTACAGCTGAATTCCTGCAACCTAAACAAGAGGAGTGTGGCTGCTGTTTATAAGGTTCTTTAAGTCCTGCATATTATCACAAAACAGTTACCAGTTACAGTTCTAGTTACAGTTACCTTATCCAAGGCAGGCACACTTCTTTTTTTTAACTGACTGAAAACGACAAAGTCTCTGTGGTCTGCTTGCAATCTCTGATAACAAGAAATAACCAAAATGCTTTTAATATGCTGAAAGAATGTAATCTTCTGCTATGGTTTCGGTTTTCATACATATTGTGTTTCATACATTTTCATACACATTTTTCATTATTTAAGGTAGTAAGTAAAAGTGTGATTTAATAATGTAAACATGTGCCCTATTGATAACATCATTTAAGGTGGCAATGTCCAGTCATATCAGATTTCTGATTTAAAATTAAACAATATATGAAATTACAGTAGTTACTTGATTAAATACCCCTTTTGCAGCTCAGGTAATATTAGTTCATCTGTCTAGATAGGATCCAGGCCCGGATATACATCACAGGAGCCTATAGGCACACATGTCCTGACGCCTTAGACTTCACCCTCCCCGAACCTACAAACCCCCACCAAACTCCACCACAAGTGTGCTGGCTGTCCCAGCTGTCACTTCTCTCTTATGTCCCTTGTCTGTTATAGGTAGCTACAGGTGCCCTTTAGTATTAGGTAGCCAGAAGTACCCTCAATATTAAGTATATAGGAATGCCCCTGAGTATTAGGTAGCTAGAGGAACCTCAGCATTAAAGGATACCGAAGTGATATACGAAGTGACATGTGACATGATGAGATAGACATGTGTATGTACAGTGCCTAGCACACAAATAACTATGCTGTGTTCCTTTTTTTCTTTCTCTGCCTGAAAGAGTTAAATATCGGGTATGTTAGTGGCTGACTCAGCCCTGACTCAGACAGGAAGTGACTACAGTGTGACCCTCACTAATAAGAAATTCCAACTATAAAACACTTTCCTAGCAGAAAATGGCTTCTGAGAGTAAGAAAGAGATAAAAAAGGAGAATTTCTTATCAGTGAGGGTCACACTGTTGTCACTTCCTGTCTGAGTCAGGACTGAGTCAGCCACTTACATACCTGATATTTAACTCTTTCAGGCAGAGAAAGAAAAAAAAGGAACACAGCATAGTTATTTGTGTGCTAGGCACTGTACATACACATGTCTATCTTGTCATGTCACATGTCACTTTGGGTGTCCTTTAAGAAAGTAGAGGTGCCCCTGACTGAAGGAAGATGTCATCAGTGGGCAGCACGGTGGTGTAGTGGTTAGCTCTCTCGCCTTGCAGCGCTGAGTCCCTGGTTCGAATCCCAGCCAGGGCACTATCTGCAAAGAGTTTGTATGTTCTCTCCGTGTCTGCGTGGGTTTCCTCCGGACACTCCGGTTTCCTCCCACAGTCCAAAAAACATACAGATAAGTTAATTGGCTCCCCCTAAAAAAAAAAACAAAAAAAAAAATTGGCCCTAGACTACAGTACTTACACTACATAATATAGACATATGGCAATGGTAGGGATTAGATTGTGAGCTCCTTTGAGGGACAGTTAGTGACAAGGCAATATATATATACTGTATACACTGTACAGCGGTGCGTAATATGTTGGCGCTATATAAATACTAAATAATAATAATCAGTGGAATGCAGAGAGCTGGGTGAGTAATCTCTCATTTACACTCTCATCAGGACTCTGCATAGGGAAGTAGAGAGAGAGACCCTTGGGGAGGGGAGTGAGCCGGCTTTCCATCATCAGGCGACTATAGGCATGTGCCTACAGTGCTTTACGGTAAATCGGCCCTGAAAGGAACCCTGTTTAACCTCATACTACTGTTTTACATACAGTGGTGTGAAAAACTATTTGCCCCCTTCCTGATTTCTTATTCTTTTGCATGTTTGTCACACTTAAATGTTTCTGCTCATCAAACACCGTTATCCATTAGTTAAAGATAACATAATTGAACACAAAATGCAGTTTTAAATGATGGTTTTTATTATTTAGTGAGAAAAAACTCAAAACCTACATGGCCCTGTGTGAAAAAGAAATTGCCCCCTGAACATAATAACTGGTTGGACCACCCTTAGCAGCAATAACTGCAATCAAGCGTTTGCGATAACTTGCAACAAGTCTTTTACAGCGCTCTGGAGGAATTTTGGCCCACTCATCTTTGCAGAATTGTTGTAATTCAGCTTTATTTGAGGGTTTTCTAGCATGAACTGCCTTTTTAAGGTCATGCCACAACATCTCAATAGGATTCAGGTCAGGGCTTTGACTAGGCCACTCCAAAGTCTTCATTTTGTTTTTCTTCAGCCATTCAGAGGTGGATTTGCTGGTGTCTTTTGGGTCATTGTCCTGCAGCAGCACCCAAGATCGCTTCAGCTGGAGTTGACAAACAGATGGCCGGACATTCTCCTTCAGGATTTTTTGGTAGACAGTAGAATTCATGGTTCCATCTATCACAGCAAGCCTTCCAGGTCCTGAAGCAGCAAAACAACCCCAGACCATCACACTACCACCACCATATTTTACTGTTGGTATGATGTTCTTTTGCTGAAATGCTGTGTTACTTCTACGACAGATTTAACAGGACACGCACCTTCCAAAAAGTTCAACTTTTGTCTCGGCGGTCCACAAGGTATTTTCCCACAAGTCTTGGCAATCATTGAGATATTTTTTTAGCAAAACTGAGATGAGCCTTAATGTTCTTTTTGCTTAAAAGTGGTTTGCGCCTTGGATATCTGCCATGCAGGCCGTTTTTGCCCAGTCTCTTTCTTATGGTGGAGTTGTGAACACTGACCTTAATTGAGGCAAGTGAGGCATGCAGTTCTTTAGATGTTGTCCTGGGGCCTTTTGTGGCCTCTCGGATGAGTTTTCTCTGTGCTCTTGGGGTAATTTTGGTCGGCCGGCCTCTCCTGGGAAGGTTCATCACTGTTCCATGTTTTTGCCATTTGTGGATAATGGCTCTCACTGTGGTTCGCTGGAGTCCCAAAGCTTTAGAAATGGCTTTATAACCTTTACCAGACTGATAGATCTCAATTACAGTACTTTTGTTCTCATTTGTTCCTGAATTTCTTTGGATCTTGGCATGATGTCTAGCTTTTGAGGTGCTTTTGGTCTACTAAGTACTTCTCTGTGTCAGATAGCTCCTATATAAGTGATTTCTTGATTGAAACAGGTGTGGCAGTTATCAGGCCTGGGGGTGACTACAGAAATTGAACTCAGGTATGATAAACCACAGTTAAGTTATTTTTTAACAAAGGGGGCAATCACTTTTTCACACAGGGCCATGTAGGTTTTGAGGTTTTTTTCCTCACTAAATAATAAAAATCATCATTTAAAACTGCATTTTGTGTTCAATTATGTTATCTTTGACTAATAGTTAACGGTTTTTGATGAGCAGAAACATTTAAGTGTGACAAACATGCAAAAGAATAAGAAATCAGGAAGGGGGCAAATAGTTTTTCACACCACTGTATACTGTACTGTACTTTTAGCAGCTAATCTAGCTATTTTTAGTAAGTGGAAATCATTCGAAGCACCTCAGGTATCCCAAGTTAGATACACTGGCGTATTCAGACGGGGGTTCTGGATGTATGGAATCCCCCCTGAGACTCCTGTACCTTTAAAAAAAATTCCCTGAAATCGCTGAAGTGGGCAAGCTGGTAAATATACAAAGGCTTGCCTCCTGCAGGGTCTGTGGGAAAAACTCAGCTCTCTCACTATCGTAAAGACTGCATGTAGACAGCTACATAAGGTATTTCACAGGTTGGAAAGTTTTTGACAGTCTCTAAACTCCGGGAGGGCTGCCTGCAGCTTGTGTGAGAGGCTGACCATCCCTTACATCCTCCATACCCCTATGGATGGTATACCTATATCATTCCCCTATTCCCTCAATCCTCCCCCCACTATGTTGTTAATGTTTTGTTTTTGCTTTGGCAATGCTAAATGTATTTGGTCCTGCCAATAAAGCTTTTTTGGATTTGCCTGGCAGGGACAGGAGACACATTACAGGCAAGTAGCCTGTGTGATGTGGGACTGCAATACAGATATTCTCTCCGCATTCACCATTGTTTCCCCCCTTCCCCTAGTGCTGGCTGGAAGAGGGGCAATCTCCTCCCAGGCCCCCTTTCATTCAGTGATTTAGGGCTGGTCTGGTGTCTGGTGTATTCAGGTTTGTTGTTGAAAGGCAATGTAAAATACTAGGCTAGCTGATAAAAGTGCAATTAGAGGGCAGGCAAGCTGGTAAATATCCACAGCATGATGCAGAGCTTGCCTGGAGGGTCCATTGGCAAAAATCTGCCTGGTCTCTCCTCATTGTTATAATGACTGCATGTGTGGATAAGGTGTTAAACAAGGTGAAAAGTTTTTTACAGTCCCTAGACTCCAGGAGGGCTGCTTTCTGACTTGGGCGAGAGACCAGCAGGGACATGAGACCTATTACAGGCAAGTAGCCTCTGTGTGATGTGGGACTGCAATACAGATACGCTCTCTGCTCCATCTCAGGCTAGTCTCAGTCTCTCTCCACTCCTCCTCTCTCTGGGCTAGTGCACACCAAAATCACAATAATTGCAACAATTGCTAGCAATTACTGAGTGTGATTTTGTGAAGCGATTTTCAGAGCGATTTCTGAATGAATCGCTCAAAAAAATGCTACATGCAGTATACTTGCGCTGGAACAACTCCCTCTCTCGGGGAGTTGTTCCAGCGCTGTCCCCTGTTCAAATTTGCTGCTATCAGAAGGCCTCAGAAACACTCGTGTCCTTGAGTACTTCCAAAGATAGGCAGCTCCGTAATACGCCAGCGCACTTTTGTGCATGGGCAGTATGGAGCTACCTGTATTCGGAAGCACTCGGGGACATAAGTACTTCTGGACCTTTCAGGAATCCCCCCTTAAAAATCCTGCGTTTGCCCCTGAGATACATTACAACAAAGCTTTGTTTGTGAGCAGATGTATCTTAGATTAAAGCTACCGGTAAGTACCCTCGGCTAGATGGATTGGGAGATCTCCGCCGATGAACGATCATTCCCGATCCCTCTGGCCTAAACTGTAAGCATCATTTGCGAATGCGAAAACAAGTGATTGTGAAAACAATAATTTATATGATCGCAATAATTACTGCGAAAGTCTAAGGCCTCGTTCACATCTGCTGCGCTGAAAAACGTGTGAAAACGCGTGGTAAAAAACGCATGCGCTTGTGCGTGCTTTATTGTGCGTTTCTGTGCGTTGCGCTGTGCTTCTTTAAAGCACGTTTTGCTTGTTGTACCAGCAGCAGTTGTCAATAAAACTTTGTTTTTGTATGTAAATGTATTTTTTTTCTCCAATTAGGGGTAAAAAATGCATGCGCTTCTATGCGCTTGTACGCGCTTCTATGCGCTAAAAAAGCGCACCCATTCACTTGCATTGATGTGCGCTTTCCAGCTCAACGCACATAAATGCATGCAACCCTACGTTTCTGTAACGCTGCTCAGCGCAGCGCATAGATGTGAACCAGCTATATTTAGTTACATGGGAAAATAAATACCTTGCTGATCGCACAGGGCAGTGCGCTGTAAAAAGCGCATAGAAACGGCCGTGATGTGAACGAGGCCTAAAGGGATCTGAATGATCACTCATTCAGTGATCCGTCTTGACGGTAGTTTAAAAAAGGAACGATCGCCGCAGGTGGCCTGTGTCAATAAACATAGTTTAAGGAATTTTCATTAAACTATGTTTTGCGATATCACAAAAAAATATCTTTGATCTTGAAAAAGTCAGCTGAAAAATTGCGTCGTGTGTATGAGTCTTAAAGATGCAAGAAGTCAGACTTTATAAAGCTTGGCAAACTTGGATATCTTGAAATAATGAGACTCAGGCTGGCTACACACTGTAATTTGGCATTAGCGATGCGGTGCGTTGCGCCCATCGCACTGCATCGCACCGCCAAAAACAGGCCTTCAGGGAACACCGCGTTAGTACACAGTGTTCCCTGTCTGTCATTCGGCCAAGCAGGAAGTGACGGTCACTTGCTTCTTCGGGTATGCGGAATAGCACGGAAGCATACTGTAAAAATACGCTTCTGCGCATGTGTGCTGCAACCTTGCGACGCCAACTTCTTTAAAAAAAAACCTGCGTCTAGACTAACATGACTTCCGGGCCGACGCAGATCGCTGCAGGTCGTCGCAGGAGGTGCCCAGTAACATAGGTATGCACTAACATTAAATCGGGGACTTCTGGCACAGCAAACCACAACTTCAAAGTATGAACTTCCCCATACGGTACCATCAGGCTGCCGTAGCAGTGCGGAAATTGGCCACAACGCACTGCGCCAGTGTGAAAGGGCCCTCAGGGTTGAGTTAAAATATTTTAAGGGGATTTCAGGGGGTCTGTCGGTCAAACAGAATGGCCTCGATTCATAAAGCATTACCTCATGCGGTAATGCTGAAAACAGCAGACTTTACCGAGCACTTAGCAAAGTGCCAATTCATAAAGGCTGTTACCGGATGAGAAGCTGACATTACCGACCAGGGAGGTAAATTACCGACTTGACTGTAGTTACCGACAACACATGTCAGTAAATTGTCAGCAAATGCCAATTCATAAAGCCTTCAACAAGCGGTAAGCCTGGCGGTAGTTACCGACACCTCTAGAGAGGCGTTAACAAGTTGCCAACAGCTCTGATGAATGCAAAGTGCAGAGAGCCGAAGTCTGTATTGAGTCATCTGTGAAGAGAGCCAGAGAGCCATCTGTGCGAGTCAGGGAAAGTCTGTGCAAGTCATCTGAGTGAGTCATTTTTGCAGAGAGCCGGTTGTGCAAGTCAGGGAAAGTCTATGCAAAGCATGCGCTTTGAGTCCTATCGGAGAAAAGCGCTTTACAAATGTTATTGTTATTATTGTTAAGTCATCTCAGTGAGTCGTTTTTGCAGAGAGCCGTCTGTGAGAGTCATTTCTGCAGGGCAAAAGAGAGAATCGCCACACTGCTCTACTCTACCGCTCAAGGGGCTGCGGTAATTTACCGACCTCCAACAGCAGCTAGGGAAATCCTTATGAATTAGCACACAGACCGGGAAAATACCGAGTGCGGTATTTTCCCGACAAGATTTTCCTTATCGCACTGCTGTTTATGAATCGAGGCCAATGTATAATTTATATATTATTGTTTTCTGACAGCTGCCTCCGTAATGAGACCTCCTGTGACAAATAATGCTATTTAGAATGATTGCTTACATATGTTTTGTTATTATTATTACTTTTACTGATTTATAAAGCACCAACATATTTAGTGGCTAAAGATTTATATAGATGAATTCTGATTGAATGTATCTTTACTCTGACTGCTGGTGAAAAATAAGTTCCAGTAAGGCTGGGACCACACTTATTAAAAAAAAACACGGTGTTCAAACATTTTTTTCAAAAATGCAATATTCGTACATGTGATGCATTCCTATGGGGATGACATTTGGTGTCTATACTGTGTGTTTTTTGCATGCGTTATGTGCCGCGTGCGAATGACACATCAATACAAGTCTATGGGATCACATAGAAAGCGCAATCACGGGCTGTGTAAAAAAAGAAAAAAAGTATTTTTATGGAGCCTGAAGATTGATAAACTGCTGATTTAAACACACAAAGGTGGGATTAGATTGCTAACTGCACAAACTGCAAGAATTTACATTGTAACTTTACATCATCCTGCATTAATTACAAATATTTCCCTCTCATTCTTTATCCCTAGGGTCACCATTTAGAAAAAACAGTGGATAACACTCTTGCCTTGCAGCACTGAGTCCCCGGTTCACATTCTAACCAGGGCACTATCTGAACAGAGTTTGTATGTTATCCCTGTGTCTGCATAGGTTTCCTCTGGGCACTATAGTTTCTTCCGACAACCCCAAAAACATGCAGATATGTTAATTGGCTTTCCCCTTAATTGGCCCTTGATTACAATGGACATATGACTATGATAGGGATTAGATTGTGAGCTCTTCTATGGGACACCTAGTAGTGACATGAATATGTACTCTGTAAAGCTCTGCAGAATATATCAGTGCTTTATAAATACTAATTAACTACTTAAGCCTATCTGGACGAACATTCTCGTCCAGATAGGCTGCGCCCACTGCCGTGGGCCGTGTTCGCTCCCGACGCTGGCCGTTAGCCCAGCGATCAATAGATGGGATTATAGATCCCATTCATTGATCGAAGCCCCCCGCAGAAAAAAATGACAGCCTCTTATCAGACGCTGCGGTTTTTCTGAGTTGCAAAAAGTTCCTGTCCTCCTAATGCTTCCTGGAAGCGTATGATCACGCTTCCAGGACTTTTAGTAAAACTACACCCACATCTATTTTTCATTAAACAAATACATTAATTTACATCTAAAATTAGCTGTTTACCTCCCACACCACTAATTACCCAAATAAATTTTTTAATTAAAAAAATTACAATTAAAAAAACAACAACAACATAAATAGTTACCTAAGGGTCGGAACTTTTTAAATATGCATGTCAAAGGAGTATATTAATATAATTTTTTTAATTATGGTCTTGTAAATAGTGATGAACGCAAATTTAAAAAAATGCACCTTTATTTCCAAACAAGTGGTTCGACCCAGCACTCTCAATGGAGACAAGCGTGCTATAGCTGGTGGTGATCCTCTAGCCAATATTGTTCGAAGAATAGATCACCTTCTTGATAAAGCTATCCAGCAGGGTATTATTGATAGTGACCTGAGAAGATTTCTCAAAAAAGAGTATCCAGCTACTCCCACTTTCTATATTCTTCCCAAAATTCACAAGAATCCACGCCGGCCACCGGGGCGACCCATTGTGGCCGGCGTGGATTCTGTGTTTGTACCCTTAGCAGTTTTCTTGGATAAACTTCTTCAACCTTTAGTTATTGGGCTGGATTCACATTTTAAGGGATACTTCGATGTTTCTTAGTAGATTGAATTCATTGGATGTTGGGGATGAGGATGTTCTTCTTGTTACGTTGGATGTTGAGAGCCTCTACACCTCCATCCCACGTGATGGGGGTGTAGAGGCTGTCGATTGGTTTTTATTAACACATTCTGATTTACAGACTCCACATAGGAAGTTCGCGGTTGAATTATTACGCATTATTCTTGAGGAGAACTATTTCTTCTTTGGTGGGAATTTTTATAAACAGTTGAGAGGAACGGCAATGGGCTCTAACGTGGCCCCCTACGCTAATCTTTTTATGGGCCTTTACGAAGAGGCATTTGTATACCAAAGTATGTATTTCCACCGACACGTCTTGTGTTGGTGGCGATACATCGATGATGTATTTTGCGTGTGGAGGGGGCCACGTTCTGAGCTCGACCTGTTCATATGTGAGTTGAGTAGTAAATGTCCATCTATTAGATTGACTGCCCACTCGGATTTGGAGCGGGTTCCATTTCTGGATACTATGGTGATCCGTCAGGGTAACCATTTTATCACAGACCTTTATGTTAAATCTACTGACCGTAATTCCCTCTTAGAATTCTCCAGTTTCCACCCTCGTTCTGTGAGAGAACACATCCCACGAGGACAATTTGCGAGAATTTCAAAGATAGTTACTGACCAGGCTATGCGTGACCAACGACTCCAGGAGACTGTTGCTAAATTCAAGCAACGAGGTTATCCTGACCATACCTTTAAAGACCGGGATAGTAGACCTAGACGCCAGCAGGGCCTTAGACTCCCCTTTGTTTCCACTTACAATGCCTGCAGTGCTCAGCTGGGGTCCATTGTATGGAAACATTGGGGCCTCTTACGCCAGTCCTTCCCACAAGTTCATGAGTTCAGATATCCCCCACTTCTGTCTTTTAAAAGACCTCCCACAATTAGAGACAAAATGGGACGAGACAAGTATGGGACAACACCTGTAGTTACTGACTCGGCGAGCAGATTTGGCACTTATCCATGTTTAAGTTGCCATGCTTGTAGCCATATCGTCAAAGGTGATAGCTTTAATCACCCATCTTTGGGTACTGAGTTTAAGATTCGTGGACGCTATTCTTGCGATTCAACATATGTAGTGTATCTTATTAAATGCCCTTGTGGCTTAGCTTATGTTGGCATGACGACACAATCTTTACGTGTACGTCTTTCATCACACAAGTGTGCGATACGTGGTCAGAATCGAAAACAGGCAGTGTCGTCCCATTTTGTCGAGTCTCGACATTCAGTGTCACAACTTAGGATACAGGTCATAGATAGTGTACCTAGGACATTACGTGGTGGGGATAGATTGAAAGCGTTATTGAAATGTGAAGCAGGATGGATTAGACGTTTAGGAACTGTAGGTCGAGGAGGTTTAAATAAGGAGTACGATTTATCGGTTTGTATATAAGAAGATTCGGATCTGGGTGGCAATCAGGACCAGTAACATAGGTTTGGTTTTTTTCGGCAATTTTTGGAATAATTTATGGGATGTATCTAGTATTTATATTCTGAGATAACATTTTTCTTAAGGTTGTTCCTGTACTTTTCTATATCTTATGTGATTAAGGTTCTTTATATTTATGCATGAGCGGTGACCAATCAGAGCATATCAATATTTGTACATTTTTGCATATGTATATTTTACTGGTTTTTGTATTTTTTTACATATAGTGTTATGCACAGTTTACTTTAACTACTTGCGTATGTTGATACGCCACTCCCATCTTTTTACGCGTACGCTTTGTTAGCATTTATTCAGAGGTTTTTACGCGTTATTCTTCCACGCGTCCCTAGACTTTTGCGTATATTTTTACGCTTTTTACGCGTCTTCTCTTGTTGGCATTCATTGCGGATGCCTTTAGCATACTGTTTTCATGCGTTTTCACGTTCGGGGTTTATGCGTACATTTTTACGCATCAGGTGATTTTTACGCGTACATGGCAGTTCCCCATCAGGTCCGTTTTGGGTGTGGCTTAGCAGCCGTTTTTCTTATGGGAGTGTTTTCTTGCAGTGAGGTCACTTGTGGGTTGTACTTCCTGTGTACTGAAGTTCCCCATCAGGTCCTCCATTCCCTTGGTCTGCTCTGATTGGTCGCTTCTCAAGTCTCATTTGTGGATTGGCTGACATTTGAATGTGTGGCCATATTTAAGAAGGTATGAGAACATTGTTTGTCATTATGAGCTTGCAACTTGAAGAAGAAGCATGTCGCTTCGAAACAGCGGGCTGTAGTTGCCTCCAGCTCTATCTTTGCCACATGATTTCACTGCACTAATAAAAGAGCTAACTTTTTCACTGTAGCGGTGCTGCTGATATCTCTTTTTTCCTTTATTTCCAAATAAAATATCGGTGCCATACATTGTGATAGGGACATCATTTAAATGGTGTAATAAGTGGGACAAATGGGCAAATAAAATACATGGGTTTTAAATATGGTAACATGTATTAATTTCAAACTATAGTGGCCAAAAACTGAGAAATAATGATGTTTTCCATTTCTTTCTTAATATTCCTGTTAAAATGGATTTAGAATAAATTAATTCTTAGCAAAATGTATCCCCCAAAGAAAGCCTAATTGGTGGCAGAAAAAACAAGATATAGATCAATGCATTGTGTTGAGTAGTGATAAAGTTACTGGCAAATGAATGGGAGGTGAAAGTTGCTCAGATACAAAAAAAATAAACAACCCTGTGGGCTTAAAGGGAAGGTTCAGGGAGGGGATTAAAAAATAAAAATAAATTTCCACTTACCTGGGGCTTCCTCCAGCCCGTGGCAGGCAGGAGGTGCCCTCGCCGCCGCTCCGCAGGCTCCCGGTGGTCTCCGGTGCCCGAACCCGACCTGGCCAGGCCGGCGGCCCGATGACGTCAGCGCGCCGGCGTGGGACGCAGAAGTGCCAGGAAATGGAGCGCAGAAGAGCCCGACCTGGCCGCCGGCCTGGCCAGGTCGGGTCGGGCACCGGAGACCACCGGGATCCTGCGGAGCGGCGGCGAGGGCACCTCCTGCCTGCCACAGGCTGGAGGAAGCCCCAGGTAAGTGGAAATTTACTTTTATTTTTTTAATCCCCTCCCTGAACCTTCCCTTTAAGTGGTTAATAAATAATAATTTCAAACACAGAAAAATGCACAAAAAATATTGAAGAACCCAGGGGAAAGAATATGCGTTTTTCACATGTGTTTTTCACATGGACAAGTGTGCTCCCAGCCTTAATCTGTAGAACCATGAAATGTGTGTCAGGCTAGTTTATCACAACCCATCAAGCCATGATTTAATGTGCTCAAAATTATTGTATGACAAATTTAGATTTTTATGTTTTGCATCCTAGTTGCTTATTGCAACTTAATACATAATACACTGTATTTAAAGAGACACTGAAGCGAAAAAAAAAATATGATATAATGAATTGGTTGTGTACTATGAATAATTACTAGAAGATTAGCAGCAACGAAAATATTCTCATATTTTTATTTTCAGGTATATAGTGTTTTTTCTAACATTGCATCATTCTATAATATGTGCAGATTACACAACACTCAGCATTCAAAATGAGTCTTTCAGAGCAGTCTGTGAAGTAATTACTTCTCCTCTAGCAGAGGAAAAGTAAAAAAATTAACTAACAGTTGAGATAATAAAAGTCAGATAACAGCCCTCTCCACGACTAACTTAGTCGGAGAGCTTAATGGCTTGTTTGCATAGAGATAACAACTGGAGTTTCTCAACTCTTCCTGTACTGGAAACAATTACACTAATGTATCTGATCTTAATGTTTTATTTCTTAGCTGTACTACACATACAAATCATAATATCATATTTTTTTTTTCGCTTCAGTGTCTCTTTAATACATTGTTATTTATATACTGTTGTTCATTTTGTCTCTTAACCCCCCCCCCCCCCCCCTCTATATCTTTCAATCCACATGGAAAAAAAAAAATTTTTGTTTGCGTGCTCATCCATTCTCATTTTGTGTGAATTTCAATAATAGACTTGCTAAAAAAAAAACACACCAGAAAAAACTTACTTGGAAAAATAAACATGTTTGTAAGTTTTGTTTTTCATATTGTTCTTAGGCTTCATTTTCTTTGAACATTTTAGCGAGGAGGACATTTTGTCTGTGGAAAAGGAAACGTTCATTATGCACGGCTACAAAAGAAGAGGAAAAAAAACCCTGTATGTTCTGGTCTATTTAAAAGATGACATTTTACTTCTCCATTTTTACTGTAACAAAAGAGCAATTCAGAAAGTTAGGCAAGAAGTCATTTCAATGTGAAAGGTTTGTTTGGGAAAAGTGCATCTAGGCTTTTACTTCTATGAAAAGGTAAAATCCAACAGTTGAAAGGATCTTTGTTTAAATGTGGATATAAAGATTGTGTATTTGTAGAAATGTGCCTAGCTGATTTTAAAACAGATGTACTGCACATGGCCCATTCTGGAAACGGGCTGCATATCATAAGAGAAATATGCTCATATTGAATGGAAAGTAAAACATCAATGTAATAATTATTCAATTAAATTAATAACAAACTTGGTAATTGTTAACAGAGTACAAGTCTTCCAGGGAATGCTGTAGCATGCATGAAAATGGTCATGAACAATATTTATACTGTAAGTCTTGCCTGGAGCAATATAATGAATGGTCAAAGTCACAGCTGAGGAGGTTCGTTAGAAGTCTTAACATAATCTTGTTTCAGCAGACTGCTAAATACCATACCCACCTCACTGCCATACCCGCCTCACGATTATGTCTGCGATTCTTCTGATACCCGGCAATTTTTTGAGCGACTAGCGATCGTTTCTGCAATATTGTGACCAGGGCAGGTTCTCTCATGAAGCAAAGAGAAACATTTGCATTAGGCGCAAATACTACAGGGGCAGCATGTGTGTACTGTTTGTTTACACTTACAGCATGCAGTCAGAGTAGGAGGAGAAATGAGAGGAGACCGAGGTGAAGAGGTCATCATCATTGGGGAAAAGCAGCTTGTTGTGCTGTGTGAGGAGGCTGACAGTGAGTGAGGAGGGGGGAGGCAGGAGAGCAGCAGTGTTTCATTTGACTGGCACAGCAGAAGAGAGGAGGTGGCACTGCTGTCCTGAGTCCTGTCCTGACTGAGGAGGAATGGAGTGGCTGAGGGTGATAAGTTTGTTTGTCACAGCCACACAGCCAGCCAGTGTGCTATTGTGTTGTGCTGCAGCATGTCATGTGATAACATTAAATGAACCTGAGTAGATTATTGGGTACTGCGCGATCATTCCAAATTGGGAAGGGGGGGCGCATCCTCACAAGTTTGCCTCAGGCAGAAAAAAGTCTAGAACCTGCCCTGCTTGCGCCATTGGTGCAGGCGCACGATTAGGTGAATGACAATTTGCGATGTGCGGTGATAACAACCTTCACAGTGGATTTTTACGATCCCTGATGACACCCTCCTGTGCAGAGTGCTGGTATTGATTGAACTTTTGTTCATGCCCATCGTGTGCCGTCGCGTGACATTGCATGTTCCTCTGGGCAAGAAGATGGATCGGGGAACCTTGTTCGTCGGGAGACTTTGCTGTGAGTTTTTCCAATCCATTCAGCTGAACACTTTACCAAAATCCAGTGTTAATGTGTACTGGAACTTAGGGACACTTTGGCAAATAAAAGCTATGACTGAGATTTCCTCACAAAGACAATTCCTTACATAAATTTTACTTGCACATCTTGTATTATTTTCACAGTATAATATTTTTTTCAAATGAAATGATGTGAATATTGACATTGCTGATTTACTACTTTAACTTGTGCCACCTATTCTCTCGGAACACCAAGATAGCTCATGATGACCCAGAACCACTAAAACAGGAGGTATTTGCAATAATTCAGATTTGCACATTTGGAAGTGATGGGTAACCACAGTTGCTCACTTAAAGAGACACTGAAGCGAAAAAAAAAATTATGATATTATGATTTGTATGTGTAGTACAGCTAAGAAATAAAACATTAAGATCAGATACATCAGTCTAATTGTTTCCAGTACAGGAGGAGTTGAGAAACTCCAGTTGTTATCTCTATGCAAACAAGCCATTAAGCTCTCCGACCAAGTTAGAGTTAGTCGTGGAGAGGGCTGTTATCTGACTTTTATTATCTCAAGTGTTATTGTACTGTTTACTTTTCCTCTGCTAGAGGAGATGTCATTACTTCACAGACTGCTCTGAAAGACTCATTTTGAATGCAGAATGTTGTGTAATCTGCCATATTATAGAATGATGCAATGTTATAAAAAACACTATATACCTAAAAATAAAAGTATGAGAATATTTTCTTTGCTGCTAATCTTCTAGTAATTATTCATAGTACACAACCAATTCATTATATCATTTTTTTTTTTCGCTTCAGTGTCTCTTTAACGAGAAACAGTGGCCAAGAATTGAACTTCATCCCAATCAGTCGCTGATACTCCCTTTTACATGAGAAAGCTATTCCTTTTCACAAACGGATCATCAGAGGGCTCTGTATGGCTGATATTGTGGTGAAACCCCTCCCACAAGAAATTCTGGGGACCATGGTACTTCTGGCAGTTTCCTGTTTGTGAACCTTGTTGCATTGTTGCATTGTGGGAAATAGCTGTTTACAGCTATTTCCAACTGCCAAAACAGCAAGCAGCAGCTACATCACCTGCCAGCAGTAAAAATGTCACCATGTGATAAATGTCAGAATGTAAATCAGGGATTTAAAAGATTTTACAATGAGCAAACACTGACTAAATAATTTAAATATAATTATTGTAAAAATGAAGCACATTTTTATTACATTATTTTCATTGGAGTTCCACTTTAAAGCTAAATTATCGCAAGTTCTTTCTGTTTTAAGAAGAAAAATGAAACTCTCAGGTAAGCTTAGAGGAAGAGATACCAATTTAGTGTCTGAAGCAAGTGCAAATGTTATATAAAATCATGAGCAATGTAAAAAAAAAATCTCTTTTTTAGAATTTGCAGGAAGCAGGATGGCAGCAGGTCTGTCCATCAGGGTCAGATGACATTGTATATTAGTAAACCTATGTTATTTAGTTATGTAGAACATGGCAGACTTGTGCTCAAGTAAAGAAAAATGTAGTAGTAGCAGATTTGCACCAGAGTGTACACAGGGGTTTCATTTCTGGCTGTTCAGGTTGTGAGGACTTTTTACTGACAGTTTCAAATGTATGGGCAGTTTCCAATGTTTTTTTGCACTTCACACTTCTTAGATCAATTTTCTGGCCATTTTGCTTTCATAGGATGCTATATAAGATGCAAATAAAAACAGAATGCACCGATTTCCAAAACATTCAAGGGACACTTGAAGAGAAAGGGATATGGAGACAGCTATATGTATTTCCTTATGGACAGTTGTATGGCAGTCCTGCTGATCTTTTATGTATTAATAGTGTGTGCATCACCCACCTGATACAAACATGCGGCCAATCCAGCCACACTTGAGTCAAACATGGACCTGCAATTTTTTTCACCACAAAATAGGCTTTTTTTGAGTAGTACTTTTTGCTAAGAATTAATTGTATTGTATATGCATTTAAGCAATAAAAGGAATACATCATGCATAAATGGAATAAGATAAAAAAATGTATTATTGGTTTCAGCCATTATAGTTCTAAAACAAAATGTGCTACGGTAAATAAAACCCACATGTTTTATTTGCCCATTTGTCCCAGTTATTACAACATTTAAATTATGTTCTTAGTACAATGTATGGTGACAATATTCTATTTGGAAATAAAGGTGTATTTTTCCAATTTATATTTCTTTATGCTGTAGCAATAATTAATGTAAGCCCTAATTTGCAAAAACAATAGTGATATACCTTAATGACATACATATTAAAAAAGCTAGTCCCTAAGGTAACTATTTATAGATTATTATTTTTTAATACCGTCACTTTTTATTTAGGAAATTATAGGGGAGGAGAGCATAATGAGTTAAATTAATGTGGGATTTATATTTTTTATATATATAATTGTATATTTCTTTCTATTATTTTAATATATGTTTGGTGTATTTTTGCTTTTTGGCCTTTAGATGGCCCTACGCTATCCTGTGTATTGAACAGTACACAGAAAATAGTGTAAACCTGTGTTTTTACTTTCAGTTAGATGCCAATGCTCATTTACTACAGGCACTTTAATTGGCTTTGGGATCATGTGTTCCCATTCACGATTAGTATCCTGCCATGGGGGTGGGCGCACACTACTGCAAACAGCACCATACATGCATCTACGCCCCTGCTGGTTCTGTAGGGAAGTCTACAGGGGTGTAGATACATGATACAGCAGTGCTGTACCAGTTAAACTATTTATTTAACTAAAAACTGTGCAAAGACAACATATCATATGCTGAAACTAAGAAATTGTGCTGTTTTATGAAAGATGTATGCCTATTCAAAATTAATTCCATCAACACACTACAAAAAAGTATGAACAAATGCAATAAAGTTGTGTAATGCTTAAATAAAAGAAAAGAAACAAAAGCAGGAGGAATCAAAACTAATTAGGCTTTGTTCCTCAATGCAAGACTGTAATGAATGTGTTGAAATCATCATCTACGTTACATATTGTCATTAAAACATTACGAACATCTGGCAAAATCTCTGTATATAAAGGGACAAAGCCAACACAAATATTGAATGGTCATGATCTCCAGACCTTCAGTTGGCACTGCATTAAAAACAGACACAATTCTGTATTGAACAACACTGTTTGAACACTTCTGAAAACACAGTTCTTTATTGTATCCACAAATACAAAAAAAGACACACTATATAAATATTATACAAAACCACTGCTGCCTTCTCTGTTCTAAAGCTCATTTTAAAGTGGTTTGAAACAAAATAGAAAACTTTCTTCTGGTATAACGACTTTAAAGGGGTTCTGTGGTAGTCAAAAAGTAAAACAAGCTGACACTTACCTGGGGCTTCTATCAGCCCCCTGCAGCGGTGATGTCCCATGCCGTCCTCCTCTGATCACCCGTTCCCCGCCGCCTGCATCGGGCATTATTCGTCTGGCATAGCCGAATAATGCGCACTCCCGTTCGCGTCATCGGGAGCTTACTGCGCAGGCGCAGTACGAAGTTTTCTTGTACTTCGCCTGATCAATAAGCTCTGATGATGCATGCGGAAGCGAAAGCTCGGCCACGCAGCTGCAGTGTAATCACTTGCGTGATTACACGGGGAACAGCGACGGGGAACGGCGCATGGGAGTGGACGGCGCGGGACATTACCGTTGCAGGGGGGTGATAGAAGCCCCAGGTAAGTGTCACCTTTTTTTACTTTTTTAGTAACACAGAACTCCTTTAATTCAAAAATTGTTATTGGTCTTTGTATCCTGGGGCTACAGAGAAGGACCATTCAGCTTGTTATCAACACACAGGTCAAAGGTAATCATCATTGATGTCATGGGGGTGCATTAGTGCTCATGTTATGATCAGCTTGCATATCAGGAAGTGCATGACTAGAGATCATGTGAATTGGGCTCTGGCAGGCATGTAGTAGTTTGCAATCTTAAAGTACAGTCTAATAGCACCAAGCTGGTGAGTTGGATGCCTGATACTAGCTGATCGGCTATCACTAGTGCTCATGGTATGCATAGAATCTTATCCTCCACTAGCATCTCCTTTTTACTTTTTTTGTATATAAAAGACTTTTCACAAGCTTCGGCCCTTCTCAGGATTTCCCTTCCAAAACACATTTGTCCCTTTCCCTTAAAGTCTTTTGACAGCATACTTAAAACTTCCCTTTTCAAACAAGCATATGTGTACCATGGCATGAAATAGTCAAGGGCAAAGTCTCAAAATAATGCATAAAGTGGTTTTACATAAAACTGCACCCAGACCTGTACTAAACAAGGGTCATTTCCACTGGGGTTGATTTGCTGTGTTTCCCCGCAAGCAAATTCGGATGGGGAGACAAAACCTGTTGAAATCAACAGGCTGCTTTCCATTTTGCAGACAGAGAAAAAGAATCAGGTGGCATACCGCAAAAAAACAAAGAATGCAGGCGAGTCATGCATGGCATAAGGAAGGTGAGAGGCACTGGCGTAACTATAAGGGATGCAGCCCCTGCCCCCCCACCCCTCCAGGGCCTGCTCAGGCCCCTTTTGTGGGGCTGGAGGGGTCGCAGCACGAGAGGCAAGCATGGCCGCACATCGGCGGGGAGGGGGTATGCGTTCCCCTCCAGCTCCCCTGCAGCATCTATTATCAGTGGCAACAGGCAGCAGCAACAGATACCTCCATCACGGAGGTCTCCAATCTCTCAGGGCTTCATGCTACTTTCTGTTTAAACAGGAAGTAGCGTCTGAGTGTTGCTGCTGCCCTCCTGTTGCCACTGAGAATAGATGCTGGAGGGGAGTGCAGAGAGGAGAGCCCGAGGTGAGGGGGGACTGTCCCCCCTCCCCTCCGATGTGTGGCCATGCTTTCCTCTCGTGCTATGACCCCTCCAGCCCCACAATACAGACCTGGGGGCAGGGGAGGGGGGGCATCCAAATTTTTGCTGGGGGGGCCTGTTGATTTCTAGTTACGCCTCTGGTTAGAGGAATTTGGATGCATCTCAAATCACACATCGCAGCTGTGCTGGCATCTCATCTCACAAGTCGCATGCCGTGCACAGTGGTAATTAATCCTAAACAAACAAATGAGGCCAGAAATGTAAATGATGAAATCTTACCAATAGGTAAATTATATCAGAAACCTCACAAAGTGTAATGAAAGACACATGAACACCAAAGCTTGAAACAATGCATAAGTAAAGAGCTATACTAATCAATAATATAAAAAGTGCCTGTGCATACATATATTAACAAATTGCTGATGCAATTCAAAGCTCTCCATACATGATCTGCTCCATACATTTCCTTACTAAGAATGGTCAACGTGGTGCAAATCATTCCAAGTTGATGCAGGGTTATGCTAATATGGTATGCAAATATATGCAGCTTGAAAAAGGATTAATCAAATCTCACCAAATCTCACCAAGGTAGTAGGTAGAACCTATAAAGTTAAGGACTTTCTGACATGTAAGACTGCATATGCAGTTTACATGTTGACTTGTGGCTGCGGTCTACAGTATATAGGGAGGACCACTAGGGCCCTCCACAAACGTTGGGGGGAGCACATTTACAGAATAGGTAATGGTTACCAACAGCATAGTGTCTCTAGGCACTTCTCCTCCCACCATAATAAATGTGTTCGTGGGACCAAAATTTGTGGGGTTCAGCGGGTCAGGACAAACTGGAGAGGGTGCAATCGCACTCGTGAGGTTTCTCGCCTGGAGACGCAGTGGATACATAGGCTGGGGTGCCTGGAACCTGATGGTCTTAACATAGACATTGACTTAAATTGTTACATCAATAACAGCTGACCTTGGGTCTTCCCATGCATCCCAGCCTGGTGTCCACTGTGCTGGTCATTGTCTTATCACCCACTGTTTAACAGTGTTTGGAATATGCCATTATAGTGGGGTGCAGGTGCACAACATTGGGGTATTTATTCACTTATCTAACTATTATGGTTATTATACTGCCACTTAGATGGCACTATTGCTGATTCTAATCGCTGCTGGTCACCTGCAGCCAGATGAGCGCTAATTGATTTTACTGTTTTTTGCCCTGTATCTATATATCAATGCTTGGACTTAGTATGGCTAATTGAGCTATTACATGTATAATGTCAGATCATTCCTATTATAACGGAAGTATATCTTAAATTGTATATGTTTGCTGCTGTACTCAAATTAAGTGTATTGAAGGGACAGCGGGCAGCTCTGAATTGCGCATGACGCTAAAAAGTTACTATTTAAGCCGTCGCCTCCCTGGCTCCGTAGCCCCTGATGAGTTACTACGGTAACGAAACGCGTTGGGCGGAGCTACGGAGCGGCGCTACGCGTGTGACGTCACCGGACGCGGAGACTGTCTGATACACGCTTCTCCAATTACGAGCGGTGGTCTAGCGGGGGTGAGCCGGAGCAGCTTTCCTAGCGCAGCAGGCCACTTCAGAGCTATACGCTTCCCTTGGCTTTTTTCCACCTGCAAGTGTTTTATGGACTGTGTCCACAACTTTTATGTGATCTATTTTTTAATAAATGCGGGAATATATCCCTTACACTTTTACGCTATGGTAAGCGTTTCTTTTGGAGGTTGACGTTTCTGGATAAACAAGTGCCCAGCTGTGGATACCTGAGGTGGCTGGGGGGTGGCCTATACCCTCATCTCGCTGACGGGCCCGTTTGGCCAGAATATCCGGTGAGTCTCTTCATATAGGGGGGATTTCTGCTTGAGCTTACATCCCCTCATATGGTGTATGGAATATATGCTACTGTTTGCTACAGTGAAGGATTTGGACTGTGTTGAGCGCTTAACCCATTATCTAATATATTTTTCTCTGGCTGTACACAACAAGCAGGGAGCGCTCCACCTGATTGACTTTTATTTCTAACTTTTAATTGATCAACTCTTGTATTGCACTTGCCCTGTGAGCGCTATATCTATACATATATTTGTTTCAAGGTAGTATTTGATTGGTCCATTTTCAAGACGCATACATTTACATACACAATTTGCATAATTATGCATCAACTATTTGCATCTCTTTGACCATACGTATTCCTTACTAGTTTCCAGGTACCATCCCACCCGCAACCTTGAAATCCATCTGTTCTCCACTTTCAGCCACTGATTCTTGCAACCAGCATTTCTCACAAGCTTCATCCATCTTTTGGAACTTTCTTTTACATCTCATCCACCCTGCTGAAAGCATTTTAGCTTTCAAGTGTAGTTGTAAAACATATCCCTGTCATTATCCTCTTTAAGAAACATATCTACATCTGAACTACATGCAAAAAATTGCTGCCTCATCTACTAGTTCCTTCATCAACTTACCTTGTTTGCACATCGCTCCCTTCTAGATTGTAAGCTCTCAAGGCAAGGTTTTCACCCTTGTGTTTCTTGTCTTTGCAGTACTTATTTTATCAAATTACATTGTATCTCTATTACTGGATACCAATATTCTATGTATTAAAGGGAGTTTGAAGTGTGAATAAAACAAAAAAAAACAGATATTCAGCTAAGGAGAGGGAAGGCTCTGGGTCCTATAGAGCCTTCCTGTGCCTCTAACGGTCCCCATGTTCCAGCGCTGGATCCCCCGTTAGCATTCTCCGATCGATGGGTTGGAGACTGCTCACTTCCACCGCTGCGGGAGGCATCGGTTGGAGACTGCTAACGGGGGATCCAGTGCTGGAACGTGGGGACCGTAGGAGGAACGGGAAGGCTCTATAGGACCCAGAGCCTTCCCAATCCTTAAGTGAGTATCTTTTTTTTGTTTCATAAACACTTTAGACTCACTTTAACTGCTATATATTTTGAACTTTTTGAATTTTGATTTTTTTTTTGTTCTGGATATTTTGACTGTACATTCATGAGAGGCACAGTGACATGGTTGGCACTTTCACTCTCATTCCAGTGGCAGGCAGAACCACCCTTTTGTTTTACAGCCTGGACTCTCTCTGATTTTGGATGTTCTTTCTGTATTTTGGTAGGATCACCCAAAGAAACCCCCTATTGATAGTTTGTGAACCCCACTGAGGGACAGTTAATGATGTGAGTTGATTGGTGCGCTGTAAAACACTGTAGAAAATGGGGCAGTGCTGTATAAATGCATAATAATTTTAGTTCTTATTCATAGCCCCTCTATAACATTTCTTAGTTGTCATAGTGGATCTACATACTTTAGTATAGTACACGTAAAGTCCTTATAGTCCAATAGGTTCCACTCTCTTTTGCTCCGAGTGTTATGGCGTATGCTATGAGCTAAAAAGGGCACTAGATACATCCTGTTGAAACGGGCACCCACGAAAATAGTTAGTGCCGGGGTGACCCTGGAAGCACCTGCTATTTTGTAGCCATTGTTTTCATAGTGGGCAGCCAATGCTATTTTATTGGGTGCTCTTTTCCCCAGGACACTGGCAGTTAGTGTTAGGCATTGGCGGGGGTCTTTAGTGTTAGGCATCGGCTGGTTGATCTTTAGTGTTAAGTGTGTGAGAGGGGCCTTAGTGTTAGGCGATTGGGGGAGTTAAGGTTAGGCACCACCAGGAGGGTCTTCGGGTTAGGCACCACCAAGGGGATCTTCGGTTTAGGCACCACAAGACGGGGTCTTAGAATTAGCTAACACCAGAGAGGGGTATAGGAGTAGGCACCACCTGGGTTGGGGATCTTAGGGTCAGGCATCAGCAGAGGGAGAGCTTTGTGTGAGTAGGGTTAGGTCATAGTAAAATATTGGTAAATATTACTGATATTTTACGATATGAATTAAGCAGTAGAATACCGCTAATTTCACCGATATTCTACTATCGCCTATTTCCTGCACCCACTTCAACGGGTGCTTTTATTAAATGTAAACTAAAAGTCGCACTACTATGACATACCTCTAAGAAAAGTGTTTGAACTGTTGTTCTATCGTATTAACAGTCAAAACATCATTACATGTCTCTATCATTTCAGTGGAGCTTCAACAGTAGAGGGGATTCTAAATCCAAGCAAGAAAGAAAAATGTAGTCCTAATTCCCAGAGGCAGAAAGCTTGCTAAATAAGGCTACAGCCAAGAAACACACTCCAATCCCCTCTGTGACTAATATTTTTTCAAGGGTAAAACATGTCAACAACTCCTCAGCCTCCTTGGTCTGTGGCTTTTTTTTCTCTTTTTCTAAATCTAGATCATTTTCACTCTGTTACTTTGTCAGAGTCTGGCTTCTTCTGCTAACACTATGCTGCTATGATGGGTCCTTTAAAACATTTTCTTATCACTAGTAAATGATATAAACATCTGTTTAAATGCATGTCATAAGGCCCAAGCAAGTATAAACATGAGTTATTTTGAACCACTGTACTAACATTTCCCAAACTCTGGCACCCAAAGCAAAATAAAAATGCAATTTAAACATTTTAAGCAAGCTAATTATATCTAGCTTGTTTAAATTTAAACCTGCTGCATCATTTAAATTAGCCTAGATCCTAGCAAACGTTTTATCTCGGACAGGATGGAAAGGGGTTAGAATTGCTTTTGGAGTTTCATTGCCATCTGTGTCCCCATCTGGAAGAACTTCCCTCACTTCCTTCTCAGATAGAAAGTGGGCAAATATCCCAAACAGGGCCAGAGCCAGCAACAAATAAAACCTTTAATTGTAGAATGGGGAAGAATTAGAACTCAACCAGCTGTTATTATAGTTACCTGTCCCTGGGAGGGTTCAATGTCAAAAGTTAAAGGACACTTGAACTGAGAAGGTTATGGAAGCTGACATACTTAATTACTTTTAAACCATACTAGTTGCCTGGCTGTCCTGCTGATCTCCCTGGCAGCAGTAATATCTGGATCACACACCTGAAACAAGCATGCAGCTTGCAACTGAAGTCCAACTAGATTAAGCCAATTGCGTGTGGTCTGGGATTAGTCATGGAGAGAATTCAAACTAGATTTAAGCTGGCCATACACTGGCCCGATTCACCGCCGTTTCGACAGCAGATTCGATCACTGGGATTGAATCTGCTGCCAATCGTTCGCGCTACACGCCGAATTTCGATCCATTTCGTCCGATCCCGTCGATCGCGCCATGCGGAAAATAACCGTCGATCGCCCGCGGGTAAAGAGCGCATCGCTAGCGGCGTTCGAGTGCCCGACGACCGACGCAATAGAGCCGCATACCTTACCTGCTCCGCCGGCGCGACTGCCCCCGCTCGTCTCCGCTCTTCTTCTCCGCTCTGGTCTCCGGGTCCGGCATGCCTTCACTTATTCCTGCCCGGCAGGAAGTTTAAACAGTAGAGGGCGCTCTACTGTTTAAACTTCCTGCCGGGCAGGAAGAAGTGATGCATGCTGGAGCCGGAGACCAGAGCGGAGAAGAGCGGAGAGAGACCCGGGAGTCGCGCCGGCGGAGCAGGCAATGTATGCGGCGGGGGGGGGGAGCGGCGGCAGCACCACCACCACCACAACAGATGGTGAATCGGTTTCAGGCTGAAATCGGTTCACAATCTGTTTGCAGTAAGGTGGCCATACGATCCCTCTCTGATCAGATTCGATCAGATAGGGATCTGTCTGTTGGTCGAATCTGATGGCAAATCGACCAGTGTATGGCCACCTTTAGTCATACTTCAGTCAGAATCTGATCTGCCTGCTTGTTTAGGGTCTTTGACTAAAAAAATAGAGGCAGAGGATCAGCAGGACAGCCAGGCAATTGTCATTGTTTAAAAGTAAATAAATAAAATGGGCACTGGCTAATACCCATAGTGGAATTCAGCAAAGTCTCCATTATCTGGAACTCAGGCAACTGGAAGTCTCAACTAACTCTACTATCACTTTACCTAACCCTCTTCTCACACTACCCCCCCCCCCCCCCTCTACCTACACCTAAAACTAACCTACCCTCCTGTCGATATCTGCGCTGCAATTTCTGACGCTGCTATCACTTTACCTAACCCCCTTCTCACACACTGACTCACCCGCTATCGACTCCTAAACTAACCTACCCGATATCTGTTACACAATCCCTGCCGCTAAAATGAACCACTGCAGTGCCAATATCTGCACCATTTTGTATAGACACAAAATTTTGTTTATAAGCGGTGCCTCTGGTGTCCTGATTATACACTGGGCTCTGCTATAGCCGCAGTTAACTTTGCGCTTTGTGTGGCGCCCATTTTACCATAATGCCACCGGCACCGAAATTCCCTGCATCTAGCAATGTTGATATCACATCTTAATGGATGTCCAAAATTTGATATTTGCTAGAATCCTATATAATAAGTGTTTCTGTGTCCCTGCACTTCCTGTGTGTGTGTGTCCCATGTTTTGTGCTGTGCAGGGAGGGACAGAGACACTGAGGAGAGCTGACGGAAGACGGGGCCAGAAAGGGCGGGCATGTGCGCACGCGGCGCGCGCGCGTGACCTACGTGACCTTAGCCCGGTTTTTAAACAGGCTAAGGTCACTAGTTCCTTATAATAGATGATTAGGGTCATTCTTCTGACCACACTAGGGAATCAAGCTGACAGTAAGGCTAGGTCCACAGTTGTCCATTGCAGATCGGATCCATTTCAAATGGATCCGTTTTTTGTAAACATTTTTTTCTCTTTGTTTTGAGAGAAAATGCCCTTTTTGCAGCCTAGGTTTCCAGTCCATGGAAAAGTATCCTCAGCCATGACCATAGGTGGGGGGGTGCTATGCTGGAGGGGGTAGCAGGCAGGAAGGGGGGCAGCATGCACAGCGGTGGGGAGGGGGGTTGCCCCCCCTCCCTCACCTGGGTCCTCCCTTCCCCACTCCCCCTCCAGCTAGTTTCTTCTAAAAATCATTTTAAAATCAATTCAATCAATGTAAACCAATGTAATGTAGTAAGCGGCGAGTGGGGAAACTTACTTTTCACTGCGTCACTTCCTGCAATGCCGCCCAATTAAGTACAGAGGGCGGCATTGCAGGAAGTGACAGCGAGTGGTGGAATGCAAGGAAGTAAGTTCCCCACTTGCTACATTACATTGGTTTACATTGATTGAATTGATTTTAAAACAATTTTTTAAAAGCAACTAGCTGGAGGGGGAGCAGGAAAGGGGGGACCCAGGTGAGGGGGAGTGACTCCCCTCCCCACCACTGTGCACGCTGCCCCCATTCCTGCCTGCTACCTCCTCCAGCATTGCGGCCCCCTTCACACCCACGGCCAGGGCTGGGACATAGAAAAGGTATCCATTTCTGTGTCCAAAGCTGCCTGTGTAGAGGGGGATCCGGTTTTGCATCGAATTTTACTACCCCTCAGTGTATCCGGGGTCCGTGAAAATCCTGCAAATCTGGACCGTCCGTTTAGGTTTTCAAAACGGATCCCCCGGAATGGCCACGGATCCGTTTTCTTTTTTAATGAAGATGAACGCTATTTTTAACATTGGTATCCGTGGCTCCGATTTTGGGGCCAAAAACCGGAGCCACTGATATGTTTTTAGAACAAGCGCGAACCTACTCTTAATGTCAAAATTTAGTTGGCTGGATGTTCGGCATAACCCTACCATTTTCTTTGTTTTTTCTAAAGTACAAGGTGTCACAGACAGCAGTCATTTGTTATGAGTCCCATTACATGCATGGGCGCAAAGTTCTCTTTACAGCCATACACGACAGAGCGTGTCAGAGAGTAACACAACTATTATTATACTGCCAAATAACTGCATGTACAGTGAACAGTGATGGTCTTGTAAACAACAACAAAAGGTTAAATGAACTCTTGAACCTGAAAACCTTAGTTTTCTAAAAGAACATGGTATCTCTAGTCCAAGTTCCATCTCAGTGCTCATACTCCCTGTGGAAGTTATTTCAATGTTTTCTGGATTACAGCCGTAAAGGGAAATATGTGGGAACAACTCCAAGTCTAAAAGCAATAAAGTGAAAGTCTAATATACTTGTACTTGCTGAGCAAACGTTAAATGTACATAATGAATTGTATGTTGTTTGGTTCACACAATGACAGAATTATCTGTTATACTTACATAAAGAATAAGAAATCACAGATGCAAGAGCAAGGTCTATTTTAGCATTGCTGAACGTTATCAGCCTTACTGGGAGTGATTATAGAGTCTTGCCAGGAAAGTCAGACACGTGTTGCAAGGAAAACATAAATAGTTTTGAAAACTTGGCACAGCCAATTGAGAAAGGTGGAGGGATGAACTTTATAATGATGACACTGATTTTGCAAGAGTGTTTTCTTTTTCACATCTTTGTCTGTGATTCAGAGGGAACTGACTATTTTGCTGCAGAATGAAGCTGAAAGTGAAGAAAAAAAGGAGAAGCATAAAGTAATACACAGTTAGCGGCTGGATAGTGTACTGGTTAAGGGCTCTGCCTCTGACACAGTTGACCAGGGATCAGATCCTGGCTCATTCTATTCAGCAAGCCAGCACCTATTCAGTAACGAGTCTTTGGGCTAGACTTACTAATGCTTCTACTACCTACTGAGTGTGCCCTAGTGGCTGCAGCTTTGAGTCTGCCAGGGGAAAAGGGCAATATACAGTAGCAATAAAAGTATGTGATCCCTTTGAAATTATATGGATTTCTGCACAAATTGGTCATGAAAAGTCATCTGATCTTCATCTAAGTCACAACAATAGACAATCACAGTCTGCTTAAACTAATACCATGCAAATAATTAAATGTTTCCATGTTTTTATTGAACACACCATGTAAACATTCACAGTACAGGTGGAAAAAGTATGTGAATTCTTGGATTTAATAACTGGTTGAACCTTCTTTGGCAGCAATAACTTCAACCAAACGTTTCCTGTAGTTGCAGCTCAGACATGCACAACGGTCAGGAACGATTTTTGACCATTCCTCTCTACAAAACTGTTTCAGTTCAGCAATATTCTTGGAATGCCTGGTGTAAATCGCTTTCTTGAGGTCATGCCACAGCATCTCAATCAGGTTGAGGTCAGGAATCTGACTGGGCCACTCCAGAAGGCGTATTTTCTTTTGTTTAGGCTATTTTGTTGTTGATATACTTCTATGCTTTGGGTCTTTGTCCTGTTGCAACACCCATCTTCTGCTGAGCTTCAGCTGGTGGACAGATGGCTTTAAGTCCTCCTGCAAAATGTCTTGATAAACTTGGAAATTCATTTCTCCTTTGATGATAGCACCATGATAGGACCATGACAGATAATATATATATACATATATATATATATATATATATATATATATATATATATATATATATATATATATATATATATATATATATATATATAATTTGTATTTAATGTAAAATATACATTTTAGCGATTTTCTTCTCAGGTAAAGTTATAATCACTTGCAGGTCTGGTGCTTCTAATGGACTCCCTGAGCACCGCCTTCCTGTGCATAACCCCACCACCTTGCAGAGAAATGCTGTGGCACATCCGAGGCACTCAGGAAAATGTTTATTTCACACTTGAAAAATCTCTTTAAATAATTGGTCATGCTCCTAGAGTGCTCCTTGTCAGCAACATCCTATTCCCCTCCCATTACCTGTTATAAAACATATTCAACTACACTAGAAGAACCCACGGCCTTAAACAACTGCATTTCCACTGCACATGCTCAAGTTCACTAACTGTGTCTGACCAGTAAAAGGAATCACATGTGCACATGTTATGACTTTCATGCATAAATAATTCCTTTTAGTGGACACACACGGTTTGGGAATGTGCACATTCACAGTAGAAATGTGTATTTTCATTTTTATTTGGCATGCATGGCTTAAGAAATGCATATACATTCATTCAAGGCCTCTTGCATGGTAAAATATTCAACTGCCTGGCAGTCAAATAATAAAATCTGTAGTAGTGGGGAAGAGGAGAGAAAATAAAGGCTGCAGAGTTCGGTAAGTGCTTACAAAATCTTCTAAGAGCAATGCCAATTATTTACAATTAAACACATATTTCAGTTCAGATACACTTTAAACTTGGGACTAGTCTTGAAATCTTTAACACCCCTTCAAAAAGCTGTCAGCCATACTTTCTAAGTACAAATATAAGTAGTTATACTTGCTCTACTTACATAACAAATGTTTTTCATTGTTTTGATTTTCAGTGATTTTTCAACGGCAAAAAAAAAAAAAATCCTTCTTAGCATTTTCCATCTTCACTCTGTCTATCTTGAAGCCAATCCTGATGTCATTTCCTCCTTTACTCTGTTTCTTCTCTGTCTGATTGCGTATGCATTGCCCGCCCTCCTCCCAGTCTTCAGACACTCCCACCCAGCTCTGTGGTAGGAAGTGCATTTTCATAAATTATCATTGTGGGATCCTGCAGAGCTTTTTTATTTGTATGGATTTCAGAAGCTTCTGCAGGAGGTGAGTAATTTTCTCAGCATGAGAAATTTTGGCCAATCACAGAGGAACAGAGGCAGGGCAGTTTCTAGGCTAAATTTTACCCAGGGTGAGGGTGTAAAAATCATGCCCGCCTCCCCGTGGAGCCAGGTATAGGTGCCCGCAGTATAGGTTAGCCAGCTATAGGTCCCCCCCCCCAGTATAGGTAGCCAGTGATACTTGCCCCTGGTACAGGTTAGCTACATAGGTGCCTCCAGTATAGGGTAGCCTGTATAGCTTCCACCAGTATAGGTTAGATAGGTAGGTACCCCCAGTATAGGTTAGATGGATAGGTGCCCCCAGTATAGGTTAGATAGGTAGGTGCCCCCGGTATAAGTTAGCTAGGTAGATGCCTCCAATATAGATAACCAGTATAGTTGCCCCCAATATAGATTAGATAGGTATGTGCCCTTCAGTATAGGATAGATAGGTAGGTGCCCCCAGTATACTGTAGGTTAGATAGGTAGTTGCCCACAGTATAGGTTAGATAGGTAGGTGCCCCCCGTATAGGTTAGATAGGTAGGTGCCCCGAGTAAATGTTAGATAGGTAGGTGCCCTGAGTAAAGGTTAGATAGGTAGGTGCCCCAAGTAAAGGTTAGATAGGTAGGTGCCCCACAGCGGTGGGGGGCATGGGCATAGTAGTTATAACTCACCTTTCTTCCACAATCCCCTGCAGTCTTTATCTCCTTCCTGTCTTGGCATCTGTCGCATTTGTAACAGCGCCCCCTGTGATGACATGTGGTCACATCATCACTAGAGATGTTGCGAACCTCCGATTTTCGGTTCGCGAACCCCGTTCGCGAAACTTCGCGGAAGGTTCGGTTCGCCGAAAAGTTTGCGAACCGCAATAGACTTCAATGGGGATGCGAACTTTGAAAAATAGAAAAAATTATGCTGGCCACAAAAGTGATGGAAAAGATGTTTCAAGGGGTCTAACACCTGGAGGGGCGCATGGCGGAGTGGGATAGATGCCCAAAGTCCCGGGGAAAAATCTGGATTTGACGCAAAGCAGCGTTTTAAGGGCAGAAATCACATTGAATGCTAAATTGCAGGCCTAAAGTGCTTTCAAACATCTTGCATGGGTATACATCAATCAGGGAGTGTAATTAGAGTTCTGCTTCACACTGACACACCAAATTCACTGTGTAAAGCACCGCAAACAGCTGTTTGCGTAGTGACGGCCATGCTGGACTGGTGCACACCGTGGCCAGAGTGTAGGCCGTGGCGTTTTTTAAGCCCATATGGTTGCCGGGCTGTGGTAGCTCAATGATAGAACAACAGTGACTGTCCAGCTGATCAAATTTGGTCTGACCACAATGAAGCAACGACCTTATTATCTTTTGTGTGCCACCCCCACCCGAGACACTCAAATAGCCGGCGGTCATTGCTTCATTGTGATACGCAAGCCCCTTCACCGCGGCAAGGTAATGATCACGAAGGGGGATAGGCACATGTACATGCCTTTTGTTTATTTGTTGCAGCTGCCCACAGTGCAGCCAGAAAAATTAGGCAGGCATGTACACGCACCAGTGCAGCGGCCGCTGCTAGCAGCTGCTAGCAGCGGCCTTAAAAATTCAGGAATCCGCCTAGAGTCCTGGACCCTGTTGGTGGTGGCGGAGAAGGCAAGTGGCCTGCAGGCAGAGATGCTGTGTGTGGGGACTGACTTAGTCTTCGGTCGTGTAGTAGCCCTCCGTGATCCATTCCTCATTCATTTTGATAAAGGTCAGGTACTGTACACTGTCGTGACTTAGGCGACTTCTCTTCTCAGTAACTATGCCTTCAGCTGCACTGAAGGTCCTTTCTGACAGGACGCTTGCGGCAGGGCAAGAGAGAAGTTGTATGGCAAATTGGGTTGGTAACAGGTCCGGCACTTTGTGCCTGTACCGAGGGTCTAGTAGCGTGGCCACCCAGTACAGGTCATTCGCCTTGAGTTTTTTGATACGGGGATCCCTCAACAGGCTGGACAACATGAAAGAGGACATCTGCACAAAGCTGGATGCAGACGTACTCTCCATCTCCTCTTGCTCTTCCTCAGTGACGGGACGCAACTCCTCTTCCTCCCCCCAGCCACGAACAATACCACGGGAACGTGGAGCAGCAGAAGCCCCCTGTGACGGCTGCCGCGGTTGTTCTTCTTCCACCGCCTCTTCCTCCTCCACAGAAATACCTTCCTCATCACCATCATCAGAGTCTGACTCCTCTCCTTCCCCACACGACTCCTCTTTTTCCTCCTCCTCCTCCTCCTCCCCCCTCTGTGCTGCCGCAGGTGTTGTAGAAACATCGGGTTCGGATGTAAATCGCTCCCAAGACTCCTGCTGCCATAACTGTTCTCATTCACACTCCTCCACAGCTGTATCCACCACTCTACGCACGGCACGCTCCAGGAAGTAGGTGTAGGGGATCAAGTCGCTGATGGTGCCCTCAGCGCGACTCACCAGTTTGGTCACCTCCTCAAAGGGCTCCATGACCCTGCATGCATTTCGCATCAGTGTCCAGTTGTTGGGACACAACATACCCATCCTCCCAGATTGTATCCTTGTACTGTAATGATACAGGTACTGGGTGACGGCTTTCTCCTGGTCTAGCAGGCGAGAGAAAAAGAGCAGGGTGGAATTCCAGCGAGTCGGGCTATGGCAAATCAGGCATCTCACCGGCAAGTTGTTTCTACGCTGAATGTCCGCAAAGCGTGCCATGGCCTTGTAAGAGCGCCTGAAATGCCCACACAACTTCCTGGCCTGCTTCAGGACGTCCTCTAAGCCTGGGTACTTGGACACAAATCTTTGCACGACCAGATTCAGCACATGTGCCATGCAGGGTATGTGTGTCAGCTTTCCCAAATTCACCGCAGAAATGAGATTGCTGCCGTTGTCACACACCACGTTGCAGATCTCAAGCTTGTGCGGGTTCAGCCATTGCTCCACCTGTTTGTTAAGAACAGCCAGGAGAGCTGCTCCAGTGTGACTCTCCGCTTTCAGGCAAGACATGTCTAACACTGCGTGACACCATCATACCAGCCATGCAGCATAGGCCCTGGGGTGCTGGGGCTGTATAGCTGGGGAGGAGATCGTGGCACCAGCCAAGGAGGAGGAGGAGGATGACGACAGCGAAGAGGTGGTAGCAGGTGGAGAGGAGGTGGCTGGAGGCCTGCCTGCAAGCCGTGGAGGTGTGACAAGTCAGTCCGCTGCGCAGCCACGTACTCCCTGCTTGCTGCCATCGGTCACCAGGTTGACCCAATGGGCTGTGTACGTAATGTAGTGGCCCTGCCCGTGCTTGGCAGACCAGGCATCCATGGTCAGGGGTGGGCCCTTGACCCAACGCTCTTCGCAATAGATGACACCACTTGCCTCTCAACTGCACGGTACAGTTTGGGTATGACCTTTTGTGAAAAATAATTGCGGCCTGGTATCTTCCACTGCGGTGTACCAATGGCCACAAACTTACGGAAAGCCTCCGACTCCACCAGCTTGTATGGTAATAGCTGGCGAGCTAATAGTTCCACCACGCCAGCTGTCAGACACCGGGCAAGAGGGTGACTGGCAGACATTTGCTTCTTACGCTCGAATACTTCCTTCACGGACAGCTGGGTACTGCTGTGGGCAGAGGAGAAGGAACCGCTGAAGGGAAGAGGCGGTGTGGAGGAGGGTGGCTGTGAAGGTGCAAGGGAGAAAGCGGATGAAGACGATGCACCTGAAGTAGGAAGAGGAGAAGTAGGGTGGCTTGTCTTTTGTGTGCTGCTTTTCCTCAGGTGTTCTTGCCATAGCTGTTTGTGCCTTCTCTCCAGGTGCCTTCGTAAGGCACTTGTCCCTACGTGAAAGTTGGCCTTTCCACGGCTCAATTTTTGCTGGCAGAAACAACAGATGGCTTTGCTCCGATCTGAGACACACATGTTAAAAAATTTCCAAACCACTGAGCCCCCCTGGGGTGATGGCGCTACGGTGGCATCAGCAGCTGACGTTGAAGGGCACGTTGGCTGCCTGTCCATAGCTGGCGATACATGGCGCCGGACACTGCCCCCAGCTGTTTCTGAAGACAAGCTCCCTCTGCTTCTATCATGGAGTCGTCTCCTCCTACTCCTCTCTGACTCCCCCTCTGAACTGTCCCCCTGGTCATCTCCTCTACTGGGAACATACGTGGCATCCGTATAATCATTATCATAATCCTCCTGCCCAGCTTCGCTTTCCTCAGACACCTCCTCAACTGCACCAACTTCAGGTGGTTCATCATCCCCCTCCTCACACGTTACGTCCATACTATCGCCACCTAACTCAGACGTATGAGGTGGTGTACCTGCGCCTTCTTTTTGTTGTTGCAATAGCGTCTGGGAATCAGTGATTTTACCATCACCACCAAATAACTCCTGCGAAGTGTCAAATGCAGCGGATGTGGTGCTTGTTGTACCACTGGTGGCTGCGGGAGATGAGGTGTTCTGTGTTAAATAGTCAAGCACGTCCTGATCTTGGGAAGTGATGGCACGTGCCTTCTTCTGAGCACTGTATTTTGGGCCAGGTCTGCATGAAATCACAGCAACACCACCTCGCACAGACCTGCCAGTGCCTGGTGGCCTTCCTCTGGGTCTGCCTCTACCTCTTCCTCTACCTGGTTTGTCCATTTTGTCCATCTTGGGGGGATGCTAGGTATATGCAGTGAGCTGGGTTCACTCAACACAACAGTTAGTTATATGCAGTGAGGTGGGTTCACAGAACAGTAAAGGTAGTTAGATGCAGTGAGGTGGGTTTACTCAACACAACAGGTAGTTAGATGCAGTGAGGTGGGTTCACTGAACAGTAAAGGTAGTTAGATGCAGTGAGGTGGGTGTACTCAACACAACAGGTAGTTAGATGCAGTGAGGTGGGTTCACTCAACAGTAAAGGTAGTTATATGCAGTGAGGTGGGTTCACTCAACACAACAGGTATTTAGATGCAGTGAGCTGAGTTCCCTAAACAGTAAAGGTACTTAGATGCAGTGAGGTGGGTTCACTCAACACAACAGGTAGTTAGATGCAGTGAGCTGGGTTCACTGAACAGTAAAGGTACTTAGATACAGTGAGGTGGGTTTACTCAACACAACAGGTAGTTAGATGCAGTGAGGTGGGTTCACTGAACAGTAAAGGTAGTTAGATGCAGTGAGGTGGGTTTACTCAACACAACAGGTAGTTAGATGCAGTGAGTTGGGTTCACTCAACAGTAAAGGTAGTTATATGCAGTGAGGTGGGTTCACTCAACACAACAGGTATTTAGATGCAGTGAGCTGAGTTCCCTAAACAGTAAAGGTACTTAGATGCAGTGAGGTGGGTTCACTCAACACAACAGGTAGTTAGATGCAGTGAGCTGGGTTCACTCAATAGTAAAGGTAGTTGTATGCAGTGAGGTGGGTTCACTCAACACAACAGCTAGGTATATGCAGTGAGGTGGGTTCACAGAACACAACAGGTAGTTGAATGCAGTGAACTGGGTTCACTCAACACACAGCTAGGTATATGCAGTGATGAGGTGGGTTAAGTAAACACAACAGGTACTGGGTATATGCAGTACTGGGTAGTAAAATGTGCAGCTCCCTGTCACACACACAGGTAGTCAGTGAATGTGGTGGGCTGCTGGCAGTGGCACACACACTATGAATTAGCAAGGCTGTGCATGTAACTAAAGTGTTAGTTTGACACAGAAAAAAAAAGTACAGGATGAGCTCTGAAAAGAGCTGTTGAGGGGTGCTATAAAAGCAGTAATAATCAGCCAGGAGCAAGCTAAGCAGCCAAGAACCTAACTAATCTGTCCCTAGAAGAACAAGTCTGCAGCAGCTGTCCCTAGTCTGTCTCTAGCAGGCACACGAGTGAGGCTAATGGCCGCTGCAGCCTGCCTTATATAAGGGAGGGTGGGGCTCCAGGGCTTAGTGTAGCCTGAATGGCTACAATGTGCCTGCTGACTGTGATGCAGAGGGTCAAAGTTGACCCTCATAGTGCATTATGGGGCAAATCGAACTTCCGCAAAAGTTCGCTTGGTCCAGGCGAACGCGAATCCCCAAAGTTTGCCTGTAACCGTTCGCCGGCGACCCGTTCGCTACATCTCTAATCATCACAGGGGGTGCTTTTACCAATGCGCTGGACGCTTGGGAGAGGAAGGAGAGAGAGGCTGCGAGGGATTGGCATCGGAAGATGAGTTATAACTACTATGCCAGCTCCCCCCACTGCTGCGCCCACCCTCCTGCCACTCAATCCAGCGTCCTGGGTGATTGTACTATTTGCACGCCCATAGAAACGGGGCTGAACAGAGGTGTGGGAGGGGAAAACGGGAGGAAAAAAGGCTTCAGCCAATCGGGCTGCACTAGTTATGTCTGGGGGGGAATAACTATTAGAAGGGGAGGAAAGTAAAGAGCAAAAAAAAAACAAAAAACAATCATGCCCTGCAACTTCTTTTGTCTGCCAGTGTACAGAATAAGGGGACCTGGGGAATGATCTTCTATGGAGAAGAAAAGTAAGAGTGATTTTGAACTTTTGGATTGCCTAGTTAGCATCCTTATTGCTTGTTTACCGGATAAAAATAGAGAATTGAATTTTGATTTTATGCTCTTTTATACTCTTTAAGCCTGCTGCTACACTCATCTAATTCTGATTGGAAAATCATCACTAGCCAAATTTACCACTCTCACATAGTATGAGAGCTTAGCTGCAGAATCTTTCCACAGTGTTCAAAATCTGTTGGCCAAATTGGCCAATCAAAATTGGATGTATGTACCCCGCTTTAGAGGAGTACTGCTGCTAACAAAACTGCTGCAATCCTGTAGTAAGATTTTTCTTGTTTTTGGTGCTACAGATCTAGCCATTTTTTGAAAGCTAACGTCTAATAGAGTGCAAGTGCCTTTGATCGGTCTTTAAGAAAATAGTGTGTACAATGTATTTTTTGTTAGATAAAAATATTGAATGTAAAATATTTTCTACAGAGATGCACAGAATATACATTCACAGCTGGGTATTACAGACCCTGAAGAAACAGTTGGAGATTCAATAGTATGCAGCAAATACAAAGCATATCAGAACTCTTCAGAAACACTTCATCAGTATATCGCTAGTGATCAAACAGAGCACTGCGTTTTATGTACTTCTCTGTTCTTTGAAACTTTTTTTTTGTTTATCGTGTATCCACTTCTGACCTTTCTCAGTTGGCTGCTGTATTCTGGCAGAAGATCAAGCTGTACTGTATATGTCTGCATTGCTGTGTAGTGACAATACACTAAAATATGCAGTTGTCAAAGCATTACAGATATTCCACAACAGTCGTGCTCTTCAGAGCTATTAGCATGTGTACTAAGGTGGTAAATGCATAAATGTTGAGTGTGTGTATTTGTCTGTGTGTGTGTTTGTGTGTGTGTGTTTGTTTGTGTGTGTCTTTGTCTGTGTCTTTGTCTGTGTCTGTGTATGTGTGTCTGTATGTGTGTGTGTCTGTGTGTGTAGTAATTTGTTTGGTGTTTAACCACTTCACCACTGAGGGGTTTTACCCCTTGAACACCAGAGCAATTTTCACCTTTCAGCGCTCCATCCATTAATTTGTCTATAACTTTATTACTACTTATCGCAATGAAATTAACTATGTTAATCTTGTTTTTTTCGCCACCAATTAGGCTTTCTTTAGGTGGGACATTATGCCAAGAATTATTTTATTCTTAATGTGTTTTAATGGGAAAATAGGAAAAAATGTGGGAAAAAATATTATTTTTCAGTTTTCAGCCATTATAGTTTTTAAATAATGCATGCTACTGTAATTAAAACCCATGAAATGTATTTGCCCATTTGTCCCGGTTATAAAACCGTTTAAATTATGTCCCTATGTTTGGCGCCAATATTTTATTTGGAAATAAAGGTGCATTTTTTTCAGTTTTGCGTCCATCCCTAATTACAAGCCCGTGGTTTATAAAGTAACAGTGTTATACCCTCTTGACATAAATATTTAAAAAGTTCAGTCCCTATGGTAACTATTTTGTTTATTTTTTTTATTGTATTTATTTATTTATTTTTTAAATTAAAAAAAAAAATTGGGAAGTGTGGGAGGTAATGAGTTAATTTATTGTGTAATACAATGTATTTGTATGTGTAAAATACTATAGGGTGTAGTTTACTATTTGGCCACAAGATGGCCACAGTGAGTCTGTTCACATGCGACCTGTAAGCGTCCGGAAGGACGCTTACAGGAAGCAGTAGGAGGCTGGGAGAATCACAATGATCGCGCTGTTTCTAATAGAAGCAGCGGATCATTGCGGGGGCTTAGATCAACGAATGGGTATGGATTTCCCCATTCATTGATCTCCGGGCGAGCGGGCGGCGGCGTGCAGGAGCGGCGGGTGCGCGAGCACGAGCGGCGGGAGCGCGGACAGCGGCGGTAGCGCGGAAGGTACGGATTTCACCGTCCCTGGGGGTTAAAGGATGGAAAGAGGGACGAAAAAATTCGTACCGCCGGGGGTAAAGTGGTTAATAACTACCCTTGTATTTAAAGGACCTGTGTCGCGAAAATGATAACATTTTAAATACTTGTAAACACATAAAAATAAGAAGTCCATTTCTTCCTGAGTAAAATAAGCCATAAATTACTTTTCTCCTATGTTGCTGTTACCTACAGTTAGTAGTAGAAATATGACATTACGGACAGATTTTGGACTAGCCCATCTTCTCATGAGGGGATTATCAGGGTTTTCTTTATTTTTAAATGCACTTAGTGAATGGCAGTTGCTCCGTCCAACTGCCAAAAAAGTGTGCAGCGAGCAGGGAGGCAGGCTGGCCAGCATCTTTATATAAATCTTTTTCATGGAGTGTCTTTATAATATAAAGGCCATGCTAATAATCCCCCATGAAAAGGTAGACTAACCCAACACCTGTCGGTAATGTCAGATTTCAACTACCTACTGTAAGTGACAGCAACATAGGAGAGAAGTAATTTATGGCTCATTTTACTCTGGTAAAAACATGCTTCTTATTTGCTTGGAAGAACAAAGAGAAATCGAGAGCCCGATATGGTGTAGTATTGTTAAGTTGGTTGTGGTTAAAAGCAAAATATTTAGATATACTCACAAACATGGGTTACCCATAGGCAACCACTTCAAGTGCAGGTGGGGAGTATTAGAACCTGACCCCACTCAGGTTTTTAAGATGTCGCTCTCTGTAGATAGGAAACGGGGTAGCACCCCTCCACCGAGGGTGGACTCAAGATTTCAGCAAGGCTTGTTGTACAGAGGCGCCAGAGTAGAATAAAAACGTTTAAAAACCGTCTAAAAGAGGGGGATGTTCAGGTGGACTTACCTCCCTCAAAAATATAAAACTCAATTGAGTCACAATATATCAATACAAAAATATTTTATTGAACTCCACTTAGTGCAACGCGTTTCGCAGGTGTGGTCCTGCTTCATCAGGCAAACAGGAGTATAACTCAATGGGTCTAGATGCAGAAGTGAGCACCTCACTTCTGCATCTAGACCCATTGAGTTATACTCCTGTTTGCCTGATGAAGCAGGACCACACCTGCGAAACGCGTTGCACCAAGTGGAGTTCAATAAAATATTTTTGTATTGATATATTGTGACTCAATTGAGTTTTATATTTTTGAGGGAGGTAAGTCCACCTGAACATCCCCCTCTTTTAGACGGTTTTTAAACGTTTTTATTCTACTCTGGCACCTCTGTACACCAAGCCTTGCTGAAATGCTTCTTATTTGTATGTGTTTTAAATTTTAAGATTTTCGCGACAGTTCCTCTTTAATGTTGCTGTAACTGGTACTGTCATCAAAACCAATATCACTGCCTGTCTTTTTTTTGACTTACACAAAAAACAAAGAAAGCATTAATTACCAATTTTTCTTTGATTTCACTTGTCAGTAAACATTGATAAAAACCCATTAAGCATTGTTAAGACTGTTTAAAGACTCTTTAAAGGTCCATACACATGCATGACCAGTGGCTGCTGAACCTTAGCTCCCAACCCACAAACGATCCACCCAGTGGATCAAAACACCCCTGCGATATCCAGTCGCACTGTCTGTGCCACTCCCCCGCCCGATGCCTGCCGTCACACACTTGCCACTTGGTTGTCCCTCCCCCCCCCCCCCCATAGCAACAGAACATATTGTCAGCTACATAGCTGATATGTGTCTGTACAGGCCAGCCAGCAATGTTGCCCTAGACAACATAAAATCAAGAGGTGTGTATGCACCTTAAGCAATGTATGCAGCCCTCTTACCTGAAAGCAGAAGGCAGCACTACAAAAGAGAAGGCAGATTTCAAATGAGGCCTGAAGGGAGAGGTATATGGAGGCTGTTTCCAAGTTGCACGCAGCCCCCATGCTTTTGAGTTTGAATCTAGTAGCTGTGCCAATGCATGGCTATGGAGATTTGGATGGCTGTCCAAAAAAAAGCTGCAGGCACTATTTTTTCCCCCACGCACGAGTCAGAAGCTATTGATTTCAATGCCTGGTCATTTGGATGCTGCATAGACTGCAATGTTATTACTATAGCAGCATCTAATGTTTCATTTAGCAGAATGCCAGAAGCTGATAGATAGTGGTGGAGGGATGACACAGATATCGGTGGAGCAACAGCTATATGAGGTGGGGTAAGCGATATGGTGCTCATCTACACTAATAGTGTTAGACTGGGCAGGAGGGATTAGTGTTAGAATTAGGTAGTCCATAGGTTAGTGTTAGGAGTAGGTATTGGGTAGGTTAGTGTTAGGAATAGCTATTGTGTAGGTTAGTGTTAGGAGTAGGTATTGGGTAGGTTAGTGTTAGGAGTAGGTATTGTGTAGGTTAGTGTTAGGAATAGGTATTGGGTAGGTTTGTGTTAGGAGTAGGTATTGGGTAGGTTAGTGTTAGGAGTAGATATTGGGTAGCTTAGTGTTAGGAATAGGCATTGGGTAGGTTAGTGTTAGGAGTAGGTATTGGGTAGGTTAGTGTTAGGAGTAGGTATTGTGTAGGTTAGTGTTAGGAGTAGGTATTGTGTAGGTTAGTGTTAAATGTAAGTATTGTGTAGGTTAGTGTTAGGAGTAGGTATTGGGTAGGTTAGTGTTAGGAGTAAGTATTGGGTTGGTTAGTGTTAGGAGTATGTATTGGTAGGCTTAGTGCTAGGAGTAGGTATTGGGTAGGTTAGTGTTAGGAGTAGGTATTGGGTAGGTTAGTGTTAGGAGTAGGTATTGGTTAGGCTAGAGTTAGGAGTAAGTATTGTGTAGGTTAGTGTTAGAAGTAAGTATTGTGTAGGTTAGTGTTAGGAGTAGGTATTGGGTAGGTTAGTGTTAGGAGTAAGTATTTGAAATGTTGCAATCAGTCAGAAAAATTGATTGCAATTCTTAAATTAAACAGATGTTTAAAAAATTGTATGGTGTGTGGCCACCTTTAGTGTTAGGAGTTGGTATTGTGTAGGTTAGTGCTAGGAGTAGGTATTGGGTAGGTTAGTGTTAGGAGTAGGTAATGGTTAGGCTAGTGTTAGGAGTAAGTATTGTGTAGGTTAGTGTTAGGAGTAGGTATTGGGTAGGTTAGTGTTAGGAGTATGTATTGGTAGGCTTAGTGTTAGGCGTTGGTATTGTGTAGGTTAGTGCTAGGAGTAGGTATTGGGTAGGTTAGTGTTAGGAGTATGTATTGTGTAGGTTAGTGTTAGGAGTTGGTATTGTGTAGGTTAGTGCTAGGAGTTGGTATTGGGTAGGTTAGTGTTAGGAGTATGTATTGGTAGGCTTAGTGTTAAGAGTTGGTATTGTGTAGGTTAGTGTTAGGAGTTGGTATTGTGTAGGTTAGTGCTAGGAGTTGGTATTGTGTAGGTTAGTGCTAGGAGTTGGTATTGGGTAGGTTAGTGTTAGGAGTATGTATTGGTAGGCTTAGTGTTAAGAGTTGGTATTGTGTAGGTTAGTGTTAAGAGTTGGTATTGTGTAGGTTAGTGCTAGGAGTTGGTATTGGGTAGGTTAGTGTTAGGAGTATGTATTGGTTGGCTTAGTGTTAAGAGTTGGTATTGTGTAGGTTAGTGTTAGGAGTTGGTATTCTGTAGGTTAGTGCTAGGAGCAGGGCCGGGCCGAGGCAGAGGCGAGAGAGGCTCTAGCCTCAGGGTGCAGTGTAGGAGGGGGCGCAAAACTCACTCAGCTACCATTCCCCTATTGTGTATGAAGCAGAGAGAAATAAGAAAAGAGGATACATGGCAGTGACTGCAAGCCAGATAACTAGAGATTAAGGTGTTGGGTGGATTGGGGGCCCTGGGGCGCCTCTTAGTCTAATAGCAATCAGTTTGTGACGGCTGGGGTGGGAGGGATGGAGGGGCGCACTTTGGTGTCTCAGCCTTGGGTGCTGGAGGACCTTGTTCCGGCTCTGGCTAGGAGTATGTATTGTGTAGGTTAGTGTTATGAGTAGGTAATGGTTAGGCTAGTGTTAGGAGTAAGTATTGTGTAGGTTAGTGCTAGGAGTTGGTATTGGGTAGGTTAGTGTTAGGAGTATGTATTGGTAGGCTTAGTGTTAGGAGTTGGTATTGTGTAGGTTAGTGCTAGGAGTTGGTATTGGGTAGGTTAGTGTTAGGAGTATGTATTGGTAGGCTTAGTGTTAAGAGTTGGTATTGTGTAGGTTAGTGTTAGGCATTGGTATTGTGTAGGTTAGTGCTAGGAGTAATTATTGGGTAGGTTAGTGTTAGGAATAGGTAATGGTTAGGCTAGTGTTAGGAGTAAGTATTGTGTAGGTTAGTGCTAGGAGTTGGTATTGGGTAGGTTAGTGTTAGGAGTATGTATTGGTAGGCTTAGTGTTAGGAGTTGGTATTGTGTAGGTTAGTGCTAGGAGTTGGTATTGGGTAGGTTAGTGTTAGTAGTATGTATTGGTAGGCTTAGTGTTAGGAGTTGGTATTGTGTAGGTTAGTGCTAGGAGTTGGTATTGGGTAGGTTAGTGTTAGGAGTATGTATTGGTAGGCTTAGTGTTAGGAGTTGGTATTGTGTAGGTTAGTGCTAGGAGTTGGTATTGGGTAAGTTAGTGTTAGGAGTATGTATTGGTAGGCTTAGTGTTAGGAGTAGGTATTGGGTAGGTTAGTGCTAGGAGTTGGTATTGGGTAGGTTAGTGTTAGGAGTATGTATTGGTAGGCTTAGTGTTAGGAGTTGGTATTGTGTAGGTTAGTGTTAGGAGTTGGTATTGTGTAGGTTAGTGCTAGGAGTAGGTATTGGGTAGGATAGTGTTAGGAGTATGTATTGGTAGGCTTAGTGTTGAGAGTTGGTATTGTGTAGGTTAGTGCTAGGAGTAGGTATTGGGTAGGTTAGTGTTAGGAGTATGTATTGGTAGGCTTAGTGTTAGGAGTTGGTATTGTGTAGGTTAGTGCTAGGAGTTGGTATTGGGTAGGTTAGTGTTAGGAGTATGTATTGGTAGGCTTAGTGTTAGGAGTTGGTATTGGGTAGGTTAGTGCTAGGAGTTGGTATTGGATAGGTTAGTGTTAGGAGTTGGTGTTGTGTAGGTTAGTGCTAGGAGTTGGTATTGGGTAGGATAGTGTTAGGAGTATGTATTGGTAGGCTTAGTGTTAAGAGTTGGTATTGTGTAGGTTAGTGCTAGGAGTAGGTATTGGGTAGGCTTAGTGTTAGGAGTATGTATTGGTAGGCTTAGTGTTAGAAGTTAGTATTGGGTAGGTTAGTGTTAGGAGTATGTATTAGGCTTAGTGTTAAGAGTTGGTATTGTGTAGGTTAGTGCTAGGAGTAGGTATTTGGTAGGTTAGTGTTAGGAGTATGTATTGGTAGGCTTAGTGTTAAGAGTTGGTATTGTGTAGGTTAGTGCTAGGAGTTGGTATTGGGTAAGTTAGTGTTAGGAGTATGTATTGGTAGGCTTAGTGTTAGGAGTAGGTATTGGGTAGGTTAGTGCTAGGAGTTTTTATTGGGTAGGTTAGTGTTAGGAGTATATATTGGTAGGCTTAGTGTTAGGAGTTGGTATTGTGTAGGTTAGTGTTAGGAGTATGTATTGGTAGGCTTAGTGTTAAGAGTTGGTATTGTGTAGGTTAGTGCTAGGAGTAGGTATTGGGTAGGTTAGTGTTAGGAGTATGTATTGGTAGGCTTAGTGTTAGGAGTTGGTATTGTGTAGGTTAGTGCTAGGAGTTGGTATTGGGTAGGATAGTGTTAGGAGTATGTATTTGTAGGCTTAGTGTTAGGAGTTGGTATTGTGTAGGTTAGTGCTAGGAGTAGGTATTGGGTAGGTTAGTGTTAGGAGTATGTATTGGTAGGCTTAGTGTTAGGAGTAGGTATTGGGTAGGTTAGTGCTAGGAGTTAGTATTGGGTAGGTTAGTGTTAGGAGTATGTATTTGTAGGCTTAGTGTTAGGAGTAGGTATTGTGTAGGTTAGTGTTAGGAGCAGTGTTGCCAACCGTCAGTAAATTTACTGACAGTCAGTAAAAAAGTCAACAAAGTCCATGAAAAACTTTGTGGTATCACTAAAAAAAACCTCTCTTTCCCAGAAGATCACAGCACTTACTGCTTATCAGTTTACGTATCCCTCGGGAATGTACACTGCTCTAGCTAAAGGTGGCCATACATCTGTAGACTTGGCGACCGATCGACCATCAGATAAGACAATTATTATTGAAATTATAAAAACCGGTGCCACCAAGAGCATGCCTAATTGACAATCAAACCAATTTTGGGCCGAAATTGGTTGCATGTATCGATTGCATGTATCATCAATCCGACATGCTGGAAAATCTTAGGTTGACATTCTTGCTCGGGTGTGCAGTGGCAAGGGCTGCGATTATCGAGAACAAATGTGACGGAAACCCCCGATCGCATCCCCCAAATGTAAATGTATCAAAGTGCCCCCCCCCAGATGCCGTGTATTAATGCAGTCTGCCATTGCACTCTTCTTCCTCATTTGCGCCCCACGTGATTGCCAGTGTATTGCACGTGGCGCACATCTGTGATATCTTTCATTTAATTTCAGTAATATTAGATGTCAGTAAAAAAAGTGTTCGGTCAGTAAATTCTTTGTGCGTTGTCAGTAAAAATGGGTATTGGGTATGCATGGAAACCAGCTATAAAAGCCTTTCCTGCTTAAAATATTTGTAGGTACTGTAAAGTTAATTTATGTGACATCAGCCATTCAAGGCTGTCATACAAAACAGATGACAACAAGCTCTGCCACAGGACTAGGAAAATACTTGTGCCCAGAGTTGGGCCTTAATTAAAGTGGACCTGAATTCTTGCAAAGGACAGAATGAATACATAGAAAAATGCACCCTGTATGTATTTAGACAGTCTAATTCCCACTAATGTGTGACTAATTACAAGTTTAATTTGATCTCTCAGCTGTGTCAGCTGGCTGCCTCGACAGAGCAGCTAATTTGTAAACACAGGATGTTAATCCTATGTCTGCTTCCATGAAAGCAGGGAGTAGACACAGTGCAGATTTATTGCAAGATTTGTATCAGCAGTAACAAATATGTTGTTTTTCTTTAAACACTATTATGCTGTTACTTATCTTTTAGAGCAATGGGAAAGTTTTGGGTTCAGGTCAGCTTTAAATAACCCACTAATTAATTAATGGAAATGGGTGATTCAGCCCATTGGATCTGTCCTTGGTGGACTACAGTCCTTTAATGGTAATTATTCTGTGTTTTGTGATCCAAAGCAGTCACATGCTTATGAATTCCTAGTATTACAAAGATGACTCTTTATTTATTGAGAAGTGCCTTTCACACTGGTTAGCTCATATTCTGATCTTTGTGACATTTACCATTATGCTTGCGTGGAACATCGTGAATGAATGTACCACCTTTACAAATGATATGCAGCAAAGTTCTGGTTCATTCATGGTATTGATTCAAACTTGCATCTCTAGTGCAGATCCCATAATAATAAGAGAAACATATATAAATGTAACACTTATAAGAAATCCACATAATGAACCCTTCTGAGTCTTCCATGACTATTCACTAGATCCATCTCGGGGGTAAAGTGTAGTCCCCTGTAATATTCCACATATACAATTATAACAAGAGAAAATGTGATTTCTGAGAATTGAAGAAACATATTTATCGACTCCTTTCTTATTATTCTTCTGCTTCTAATTTTGTTTCCTAGCTTCCAATAGAAAAAATAAATAAATGTATTTTTCATACAGAGTGAATAACTAGATATATTTATTTATTGAAGTATTTATATAGCACTGACATATTACACAGCGCTGTACAGAGTATATTGTCTTGTCAGTAACTGTCCCTCCGAGGGGCTCACAATCTAATCCCTACCATAGTCATATGTCTATATCATGTAGTGCAGGGGTCCCCAACCTTTTTCAGCACGGGGGCCACTATCCACTGTCCCAATACAGCCAGTATAGATGCCCCAGTATAGTTAGTATAGATGCCCCAGTATAGAGAGTATAGTTGCTAGAGATGAGCGTAATGACCTAATTACGATTTCGCGAAATTTCGCGTAATTAGTGTAATTACGATTATGGCCGTAAGTACATAATCGTAATGAAGAAGGATTTCGCGAAATTTCGCGTAAGCGTAATTTTCGCGTAATTTTCGCATTACAGTGGGTTCATGCCGTAATTTCGCATTAAACGCTACCGTAATTTCGCATTAAACCGTAACGCTCCGTATAATATAAAAAAGCCGCCGACTTTAAGGGTTAATAGCAAAGTCCCCTTAAATGCTAAGAGCCTCAAATTTGGAGAATATATTAAGGAGATCAGGAGGAATAAGAGGAAAAATTTTTTTTTCAAAAAGACCTTATAGTTTTTGAGAAAATCGATGTTAAAGTTTCAAAGTAAAAATGTATACATTTAAAAACCTGCCGACTTTAACGGTTAATAGCAAAGCCTGCTTAAAGTTTAGGAACACCAAATTCCTAGGGTATATTAAGGGGATCAGTGGGAATAAGAGGAAACATTTTTTTTTCAAAAAGACCTTATAGTTTTTGAGAAAATCGATTTTTAAGTTTCAAGTGCGAAAATGTCTTTTAAATTCGGAAAATGTCAGTTTTTTTTGCACAGGTAACGATAGTGTGTTATTTTCATAGATTCCCCCAAGTGGGAAGAGTTTTACTTACTTCGTTCTGAGTGTGGGAAATATAAAAAAAAAACGACGTGGGGTCCCCCCTCCCAGACCTCTTTAACCCCTTGTCCCCCATGCAGGCTGGGATAGCCAGAATGCGGAGCACCGGCCGCGTGGGGCTCCGCACCCTGACTATACCAGCCCGCATGGTCCATGGATTGGAGGGTCTCGGAAGGGGAGGGGCAGCCAAGCTTTCCCCTCCCCCTCAGAGCCCTTGTCCAATCCAAGGACAAGGGGCTCTTCTCCACCTCCGATGGGCGGTGGAGGTGGAGGCCGCGATTTCCTGGGGGGAGGGTTCATGGTGGAATCTGGGAGTCCCCTTTAAAAAGGGGTCCCCCAGATGCCCACCCCCCCTCCCAGGAGAAATGAGTATAGAGGTACTTGTACCCCTTACCCATTTCCTTTAAGAGTTAAAAGTAAATAAACACACAGACACTTAGAAAAAGTATTTTAATTGAACAAAAAACATAACCACGAAAAAAGTCCTTTAATATTCTTAATTAACCATTAATACTTACCTGTCCCTTTAAAAGCCAGTTCCCACGCAATATCCTCGGAAATATACTAATCAGTTACAATATAACAAAGTTATTACAATGTAACAACTTTGTTACATTGTAACTACGCCGCACCCGACGTCACTCGCCGCTCAGCCGCCGCACCCGCACGCACCCGACAGAGCTCTGAGCTATATAGCTCAGAGCTCCCTAAGCATCTTTGTATTTGGGCTCCAAGGAGCCCCATTGGTCCTTAGCAGACCAATGGGGTTCCTTTAAATCAGAAGGAACCCCATTGGTCTGCTAAGGACCAATGGGGCTCCTTGGAGCCCAAATACAAAGATGCTTACAGAGCTCTGAGCTATATAGCTCAGAGCTCTGTCGGGTGCGTGCGGGACGCTAAGACCCGGCTGGCTCCAGGTGTCCACCCCGCCCACATCTGTCACCCACATGTCACCCACATGTGGGTGACATGTGGGTGACATGTGGGAGAGGCGGGGAAGGCAGCGGGAGCCGGCGGGGACTTAGCGTCCCGCACGCACCCGACAGAGCTCTGAGCTATATAGCTCAGAGCTCTCTAAGCATCTTTGTATTTGGGCTCCAAGGAGCCCCATTGGTCCTTAGCAGACCAATGGGGTTCCTTCTGATTTAAAGGAACCCCATTGGTCTGCTAAGGACCAATGGGGCTCCTTGGAGCCCAAATACAAAGATGCTTAGGGAGCTCTGAGCTATATAGCTCAGAGCTCTGTCGGGTGCGTGCGGGTGCGGCGGCTGAGCGGCGAGTGACGTCGGGTGCGGCGTAGTTACAATGTAACAAAGTTGTTACATTGTAATAACTTTGTTATATTGTAACTGATTAGTATATTTCCGAGGATATTGCGTGGGAACTGGCTTTTAAAGGGACAGGTAAGTATTAATGGTTAATTAAGAATATTAAAGGACTTTTTTCGTGGTTATGTTTTTTGTTCAATTAAAATACTTTTTCTAAGTGTCTGTGTGTTTATTTACTTTTAACTCTTAAAGGAAATGGGTAAGGGGTACAAGTACCTCTATACTCATTTCTCCTGGGAGGGGGGGTGGGCATCTGGGGGACCCCTTTTTAAAGGGGACTCCCAGATTCCACCATGAACCCCCCCCCCCCCAGGAAATCGCGGCCTCCACCTCCACCGCCCATCGGAGGTGGAGAAGAGCCCCTTGTCCTTGGATTGGACAAGGGCTCGGAGGGGGAGGGGAAAGCTTGGCTGCCCCTCCCCTTCCGAGACCCCCCCAATCCATGGACCATGCGGGCTGGTATAGTCAGGGTGCGGAGCCCCACGCGGCCGGTGCTCCGCATTCTGGCTATCCCAGCCTGCATGGGGGACAAGGGGTTAAAGAGGTCTGGGAGGGGGGACCCCACGTCGTTTTTTTTTTATATTTCCCACACTCAGAACGAAGTAAGTAAAACTCTTCCCACTTGGGGGAATCTATGAAAATAATACACTTGTTACCTGTGCAAAAAAAACGGACATTTTCCGAATTTAAAAGACATTTTCGCCCTTGAAACTTAAAAATCGATTTTCTCAAAAACTATAAGGTCTTTTTGAAAAAAAATTTTTTCCTCTTATTCCCACTGATCCCCTTAATATACCCTGGGAATTTGGTGTTCCTAAACTTTAAGCAGGCTTTGCTATTAACCGTTAAAGTCGGCGGGTTTTTAAATGTTTACATTTTTCCTTTGAAACTTTAACATCGATTTTCTCAAAAACTATAAGGTCTTTTTGAAAAAAAAAATTTTCCTCTTATTCCTCCTGATCTCCTTAATATATTCTCCAAATTTGAGGCTCTTAGCATTTAAGGGGGCTTTGCTATTAACCCTTAAAGTCGGCGGCTTTTTTATATTATACGGAGCGTTACGGTTTAACGCGAAATTACGGTAGCGTTTAATGCGAAATTACGGCATGAACGAAACGCGAAATTTCGCATTGAAAATTACGCTTACGGTATTTTCAATTACGATTTTAATGGCAATTACGCTACCGCAATTTCGCATCGTAATCGCGAATTTCGCATGCGTAATTATAGTAATGCGAAATTTCGAAAATTTCAGCTCAACTCTAATAGTTGCCCCAATATAGCTAGTATAGATGCCTCAGTATAGCTAGTATAGATGTCTCAGTATAGTTAGTATAGATGCCCCAGTATAGCCTGTATAACTGCCCCAATATAGCCAGTATAGCAGCCCCAATATAGCCAGTATAGTTAGTAGAGGTCACAGCTGTGTTATCTTAGCTGGCGGCCGCTTCCTCTTATATATCTTGCTCAGCCACTCTCCTTCAATCTCGTCTTCTCTCACAGCAGCGTGTCTCCCTGCTATTGGATGACAAAGCAGAAATTTGGGCACCCGATAAATAGCGGGTTCCGGGTCCGAGAAACTTAAATTTTTTGTTTTCACACATTTGTGAATTGTTTTGTTTTCACAATTCGTTTGACAATTAACGTGTTTGTAAAATATGGTTTTAACTTTTTTAACATTTTGAAATTCGTTTTCAGAATTATAATGCGTAAATTATCATTCAGAATTGTATTATCTTACAAATATATTGCTTTTTGTATTAACGTTGATTTCAGAATTATAATGTGTAAATTATCGTTTTGAAATGTATTATCTTAGAAATATATTGCCTTTTTTATTAACGTTATTTTAATGTTATTTGCAGTGAAGAAAGGGAGGGGGGGTGTAGGATTAGGCGCAGGCATGGTCGGAAGAGCCAATTTCCGATTCCGCGGTAATTCCGCATACCGCCATAACAAAATTCCGCTTCCGCTACATTCCGGTGGAATTCCGCTACATTCCGCGGAATCCCGCGGTATTCTGCCACGTGCACTTTCCGTATTTTTAAACGGATTTCCATAAATTTAGGAGGAATTACTCAATCGCTCATTTGAAATATCGTTTTTGTATCTGAAATTTAAGATGATCATCAATACTGTTGATAACAGTCTATTGTTAACCTATTTTGGTTCCTGGATGTAGTTTGTACGTCCAGGAACCATGCACGCTACCGCGCGCCCCCGCAGCCGATCGTGCGCGTGCATGCGCACTCCCGGCCGCAGATTCGGTAGCCAAGGAATCAATGTATCGGGCTATGGAGCCCGATCACTGATTCCTCTCCCCGCTGAAAAAGCGACAGCTTCTCTCGGAAGCTGAGCTTTTTCTGGCCGTCTGCTTCCCGATGCGTCACTCTAAGCGCGTGCTACGCTTAGAGTGACGTCATGTAAACAAACTCATGGTCGCCATCTTGTGGCCAAAAAGGAATACTACACCTGAAAAAAACAAAACAAAAAGAATTAACACACATTTACATTATAAATCTATTGTTTACCTCCCACCCTCCCAAAAGTATCCAAATAAAATGTTTAGTATAAAAAAACAAAACATTACAATTAAAAAAAAAAAACATGTAAATATTTACCTAAGGGTCTAAACTTTTTAAATATCAATGTAAAGATGAAATATTTCTATTTTTTTTTATTTTAAACTTGTAAATAGTGATAGATGCAAAATGGGAAAAATGCACCTTTATTTCCAAATAAAATATTGTCGCCATACATTGTGATAGGGACATAATTTTAACGGTGTAATAACCGGGACATATGGACAAATACAATACGTGAGTTTTAATTATGGAGGCATGTATTATTTTAAAACTATAATGGCTGAAAACTGAGAAATAATGAATTTTTCCATTTTTTTCTTATTCTTCCTGTTAAAATGCATTTACAGTAAAGTGGCTCTTAGCAAAATGTACCCCCCAAAGAAAGCCTAATTGGTGGCGGAAAAAACAAGATATAGATCAGTGCATTGTGATAAGTAGTGATAAAGTTATAGGCTAATGAATGGGAGGTGAACATTTCTCACGTGAAAACGTCGGAACCTGAATGGGTTAATAAAGTTGATTTGTATTTTGTAAATTTGGATAAAAAAAATGTTGAAACCATTATTTTAGAGCGGTAACTTTCTGCTGATTATGATTGGTCAACTCATTCCGCATCTCCTGATTGGTCAATTCATTCCGATTCCGATTTTGCCGGAATTCCGAATTCCGGATTGCAATTTCCGAATTCCGCGGAACCATGCGGAAACCCCAATTCCGGCGGAATTTCGGAATTTTAGCTTCCACGGAATTCGGAAGCCCATGCCTGATTAGGCGTCAGGAAGGGGGTTTTAGGGTTAGGCATCAGGAAAGGGGGATTTAGAGTTAGGCACCACCAGGGGGTTTTAGGGTTAGGCTCCACCAGCTTGTCTTAGCACTAGGTACCACCAGGGGGGTCTTGGGTTTAGGCACCACCAGGGGGGTCTAAGGGTTAGGTATCAGTAGAAGGAGGGTTCTGTGTGAGAGTAGGGTTAGGTATAGTTGTAGTAAAATATTGATAATATTTACCAGTGTTTTATTATGCTTTCATTGTTATAGACGATATTTGGGGATTTTATTACCGTTATTTTAACATATTCGTTAGTCTATCTTAGGTAAAGAAGAAGAAATAATAAAAATTTTGTTATAAACATTATCTTAAAATTTTGGCTATACCCCTTGGCATTTTTTCCAGGCACCCTTATTTGATGTATGCTTTAAAGGTGGCTATACACCACACAATTTTGTCTTTAAAGCTTTTAAATTCAATTTTCTTGATTGATTGTAATGTTTGAAAAATCAAACCAATCCACCATACACTATTCATTCTTTTCTTACATTGATCAGAATTTCCCACTGCAGCCAAAAGAGAAAATTAACCAAAAATTTGTGAAATATGATTGTTTTTTTCTCAATAAAAAATAATTAAATTAGATTTTCTGTATAATCTGTTTGGGGGTTTTCTGGGATTTATTAAATTGAAAATCAAATGTTTTGGTTAAATCCTGTATGAGAATTAAACGTTTACCTAGCAGTTATCCAATTGAAGACAATATTCTCTACATGTCCGTCTTAAGGTAGCCACACACGAAACAATAAAAAGATTCAATTTTGCAGCAATTCGATAAAAAATGATCAGTTGCACAGAAAAATCAAACGTTTTTTTCTGTTTAAATTCAAGGGAGTAATGTGATTAAAATTCCCATTTTTATCAATAAAAGTAAATTGGAAGTGGCTGTTTTTTTAATACTTTTTTTTCCCAAAGTCTAAATGGTGTAGGATATATTGTCAGTTTCTTGATTTATCGACCCCCAGCAATTATCTTCAGAGTTTTCGCTATTTTTTATTTTTTTATTTTCACAATTGGAGAAAAATTGAATACACGAGTTTGATACACTGGTCAGATTTTTTAAATGTTATAATCAATCAGAAAAATTGATTGTTATTATCGAATTGAAATGAAATATTACAAAAAATGTAATTGTTTGTGGCCACCATTATAATGACATTCTTATCTCCTCCCATCTGTGTCTGATTTGACTTCCTTTTTCTAAGTAAAGCATTAGAAGTACAAATTATGTTTTGTGGTCAATCAAAAAGAAAGAAGAGTTGGTGTGTGGCACATCCTGGTTATCCAAAAAAGTAATCAAATGGTCTACTTTAGCAAAACACCTTCCGCTCCCTGCAGCACCTTGCTACAAGTATAATATGACTGTTGCCCTGATGTGTGCTTCCGCTTGTAGAAGTAGAAAAATCATATGCATGGTATATACACAAGAAAAAAGAGAAAAGCTTGCACATTCCGTCAATTAAGTATTTACTGGCGTGCAAAAGCAGTCTGTATACATACAATCTGTACAGACACTTCATGCAAAGATCAAGTGTACAGTAGGTGCGATGCTGGGCATCCCTGACGTGTCCAGTATGTGCAGGATGAGCAGTGCAGGAGGTGGGTGGAGGCTCAGAGCGGTGGAGCGACGGCCGTTTCGCGTCTTAGACTGACGCTTGGTCACACGTACCACTTAATGATCACTAAGGTGTCACAAGTGGTGATAAAGAGGCATAGCTAAAACAGAGGCATAGCTAAAACATCAAAATTGATGTAGTCCATATGGGGAAAAAAGGTCTAGGTGCAAAGTGGTTAAGAAGAGATGAAGCCCAAATGAACATGTTAACCAACGGTATTGCACTAATCTGAATAAAGACATTTACATAATGAGGATCATCGTTTGTTTTCTTGTAAGCATAAAAAATAGTAGTCCGTAAGTCTCCATGGTTGGGATAGTTGGCACAGCTACCCAGATCACTAGGAATGACAAATCTGTAGATATTCAGAGATGTATGAGGGGTTGAGATTACAGACAAGGAAGGCTTATATTTGAAATGGGATCCCACAGATCCTCTAAGATAAATCTCCATACAAGTTCTCAAGTTACAATAGTAGAGACCTATAAACTGAGACCTATGCAGCTGCACAAAATAGTGCATGTCCATAACCCAAATGAAGCCCTAGCAGAGTTTTTTTTTATTTCTGAGGCAACTGAGGAAGTTTGGAGTGCCACGGGAGCAACTGACCAGTTTCTACACTGTCACCATTGAGTCTGCCCTTTGCTCTTCCATCATCTTCTGGTCACAGGGGCAAATGCAAGGGACAGGCACCTCCAAGCTCCAGAGAGTAAGTAGCACCACTGAGAAGATCATTGGGTCACCCCTGCCTTCTCTGGACCTCATCCACGCATCTAGCCTGAGGTCCAGGGCCAACAGGATAATGCATGACCCTACCCACCCTGGCAGTCACTTCTTCAACCTCCTTTGCTCAGGCTGCCGCAAGCGGACCATCTCCTCTAAAACCTCCAGGCACAGGAACATTTTATTCCCCCAAGCAATCCTCCTCCAGAATTCAAGCCCCCTCCCCAATGATACCACCCAGTCTCCTCCAGCTTATCTGGTGTCCTAGCGTATATAAGCATGTCCTTATGTTTGACTTTCACCTGTTGCACTATACCATATGTGATTTGCCATGCCTGTTATTGCTCTTTGTTTAATTGCTGTGTGTATCACAAATAATACCGGGTACAGCACCTGTCACACTTGGGCGAATAAAGTTGTTTCTGATGCTTTCCCATGGTTCATTGCCCTTCAGAACATAGAGCAATGCTTTTCTGATTTTGCATTGCTATATTTATTATGGTTTTCTGTGCAAAAGAAACACAGCACAAGTAATATTTTATATTTTTCGCATATCTATGTCTAAAACACATTATCATATAAACTGAGTATCATTTTTGGAAGTGTCTTCCTAAGTATTTGGTTACAGCTATAACATTCATCACCTTCTTGCTGTATTATTGTATTTACTTCCATATGTATCATGTGTAGCAGCACTTCTGTATATATGCTATGCCAAGGATACATTACAATATCTCATGCTTGTAATTACTGTCCTATCAAACATCCCACACTTCAGCATTATGGTTGGGGAGATATTGTGGAATGAGGTTAATAGTGCAGGATCAGTATGGAGCACTGCAACAGCTGGACATTGTCTCTGGTGACAGAGGGGAACCAGCCATACAGGATTAGAAATGGGAGTTGTGGGAAAGCTGGAAGAGATGGCAGAATGGATAGCATGCTATGTATAATCCAGCATGGCTTTGACAGATATCAGGTGTGTGATGAGAAGAGAAGCACCATATGCTGGAAGCATGCCAAACTCCCAAACACACATTCCTGACAATGTATCCTCTGCGTCCTGCCTACTACACATACCTCACTTACATTACAGCCTTCTGTGCATGCTTAAAGTTATAGCATCATTATTTTATCTTTTATTATGAATTTTACAAGAACCCTGGTAATCATTAATAAAATAGAACTAAATTACCAACTTAATCTTTAAGTGACACAGAAGCGAAAATCAACGTATGAGATAAGGAATTGTACGTGTAGTAAGGATAATTGATAGAACATTAGTAGCATAGAAAAGAGTCTCATATTTGTATTTTGTTGTATAGCTTTATTTATAACATTGCATCATTATGGTACAACAGGATTAGGAGGCGCCCGTGTTTGTATAGTATGTATTGTGAGTATACGTTATATTCTCTTGGATTGACTCCAAGTAAAAGGTAATAATAAAATTCTTGCCTACCTTATACAGGAAGACATTGACTCTTAGTAAATTTATGGTATTTATTCTCATAAAGCACCTCAGATGACAACGCGTTTCATGGCTCAAACCGCTTCCTCAGGTCAAACAACATGGTGCTTAAAACAAACATCTACATTAGCATATATACAAAGAATTCATAAAACACAATCAATAAAATATATAGGGTGGTATTACCAATATAAGATAAAATACCCTTTAGGTAAAGACCAAAATGGATATGCTCTTATTAGTGGTTCCATTCTTAGGGGGGAAAAAAAAGACATCATTCGATAAGAAAGAAAACATTCAATAAAACTTATTCTAAGAACATTATCATTTCATAAGACATATAACCTATAACAGTAGATGCTTATCCATAAAAGAATATATATGGTTAAATTAGTAGTCTCTTGAATTAGCAGGTGGGTCATCTTACTCTCCTGTTAGTAGGCATCTCTATCGTGATACTTATAAAGTGCCATAGGTGTATTACTTTCAGGGTGGGGGACAATGAAGGTGTTGATTGAAAAGTAAATGTAAAGATTATTTAATTATCGGGGTGAGGTAGAAAAAGATGTGTTATTGTTGGGTTAGGAAAAAGGGTTGTTGCGGTGGCATAAGGAAAATATAGATATTTTCCTAGGACTGCAGTAATAGTTGATTTAAAATAGCAAGGATTGTATCATGCCCCTGTAGAAGTGAGAAACAATCAAATGCATTGGTGTGTATATAGGACGCACGGCTGTGTAAGTGTAGGAGTAAGGAGCCAGCAATGTGATGCTGCGGAAGTAAAGGAAGAAAAAAGCTTCCCATACTAAAAGCAACGATATGTTGCAAAGAATAAAGAAACGCCTACCTCAATGGGTATCTCTGATAGTCCTGGGCGCCAAGCCACGCAGATGTATGTCCACTGTATATGTAGGCTCGATAAACTCCATAGACCGGTTCCGGTATTCTTTTGACGTCAGCACCCACGTTGGTGCGCGCCGCGTCATCTATGAATAGAGTAAAAGGTTGTGGAGGGATAGGAGGGAGTGGTCTGACGTCAGCGCGCACCCCGTGCGCGCTGCATCATCAAAAAAAAATGAATAAACAAGAGCAGCGGTAGGGGAATGGGAGGGGGCGGTGTTCTCCTTGGCCAGTACTAGATGACGTGACACTCTGATGTTACCCCTGTTGTTATGGCAACCTAACGAAGCTCTTTCTACCCGGGGAGCTTGTCTGTAAAGACTATAGATCTGATAGAGGCATAGTCTCTCCAAGTGGTTAATCAGCTTGTTTCCTGATGGTTTATAAAGCTCGATTTTCTTGAGGAATGAGACTAGTACAAAATAATAGATAATAAAACAAATAAGTAAAAATAAACCAAATATTATTTTAAAACATCATTTTACATTCATAGATCTGTTGATGTATGCAATCCACATTTATCATTCAATTTGCACAGACCATAATATATGTGTGTACACTCAATTTACAATATAATGCATGTATATATTTATACACGAGGTTTGGTTAGATATATAATCTCCTAGGTTGTCATATTATAGTGAGATCTCCTGATCTTTCATGTTGGATATAAAAGTAAGTGCAAAGTGGGGATTTGAATGGGTTAATTCATTGGTTCTTCTGATTGGGTATTCCTTATATCAAGGGATGTAGTTGCTCAAATATATATAGTTGTGTCACCAATGTGGGACTACACTATTTGAGTCGTTTCAAATGTACTGTATGTCAGGGGATAGGTAAAAAAAGGAAGGGACAACGGAAATATGGGGAGGGGATAGGGGGGGGTTTCATTAGGGAGGTGGGGGGGGGAAGTTTGACTATTGTAGGGAGATGATTATGGGAGAAGGTTGTTGTGAGAAGGGTGACATTCTTGTGTCTGATGTTTCATAAGTTGTGCTCTAGACAAATATTTAGGCCCTCTGGCTGTAACGTCCTCAATTTGAACACCCAGAACATTTCTCTAGCTTTTAGGCGGTCCCTTCTGTTCTGTATGTCTGCAGGTATGTGTTCTATGGGGCAGACTTCAATTGTGGTTGAGTCTTGATTGTGATATTCTTTATGATGTCTCGAAAGGCCGTGTTTGGTGAATCCTTTATTAATATTGCGTCTGTGCTGGCCCCACCTTGTTTTGAGTTGTTGTGTGGTCCGTCCAACATATTGGAGTCCGCACGTGCATGTCAAGAGGTAAATTAAGAAATTGGAGGAGCAATCCATTTTGTGAGTAATGTCAAAGGTTTCTACAGTTGTAGTGGAACTGAAACTTTTCTTCCCATCTTGTATCCTTTGGCAACATAGGCACTTCTTCTTTTGACACCTGTAGGCCCCTGTTACATTTTGTGTGCAGTTTACATCAATATTTTTCAGATAGGGATTTCTTCGTTTACTCGGTGCTAGTTCGTTCTTCAAGGTTTTTGCTCTTCTAAATACTCAATTCGGTTTTTCGCTGAGTTCCCTTTTGAGATATGGATCTTTCTGGAGTAATGACAAATGTTTTTTTAATATGTTCTTCACTGATATATGATTACTTGAGAATCTGGTTATGAAAGTGGCTTGGTCCTGGAGCGTGTTGGTGGTGATTTCGTTCTCTTTTATTTTTGAGTAGTGTAAGTCTTTCTGTGTCTCTCGCTTTTCTCCGGGCCGCAGTAATGAGTTTTGTCGGAAATTTTCGTGTTTTGAATTTTGCTGTCAGAATTTTTGCCTGTGCATCAAATGTTTTCAAATCTGTACAGTTTTTTCGAATCCGTAGGAACTGGCCATATGGGATATTCTTTCTCCATGGTCTATGATGACAACTTCTGTAGTCTATATAGGAGTTTGAATCAACATTCTTGAAATGATTTTTTGTTCTGATCTGATTTTCCACTACATAGAGTACCACATCTAGGTATTCGATTTCCCTGTCGTTGTGATTGGCAGTGAAGGAAATCCCCCAATCGTTGTTGTTCATATAACTTACAAAATTCTTAATTGATGTATTATCGCCATCCCAAATGAATGTAAAATGATTTTTTAAAATAATATTTGGTTTATTTTTACTTATTTGTTTTATTATCTATTATTTTGTACTAGTCTCATTCCTCAAGAAAATCGAGCTGTATAAACCATCAGGAAACAAGCTGATTAACCACTTGGAGAGACTATGCCTCTATCAGATCTATAGTCTTTACAGACAAGCTCCCCGGGTAGAAAGAGCTTCGTTAGGTTGCCATAACAACAGGGGTAACATCAGAGTGTCACGTCATCTAGTACTGGCCAAGGAGAACACCGCCCCCTCCCGTCCCCCTACCGCTGCTCTTGTTTATTCACTTTTTTGATGATGCAGCGCGCACGGGGGTGCGCGCTGACGTCAGACCACTCCCTCCTATCCCTCCACAACCTTTTACTCTATTCATAGATGACGCGGCATGCACCAACATCTGCGCGGCTTGGCGCCCAGGACTATCAGAGATACCCATTGAGGTAGGTGTTTCTTTATTCTTTGCAACATATCGTTGCTTTTAGTATGGGAAGCTTTTTTCTTCCTTTACTTCCACAGCATCACATTGCTGGCTCCTTACTCCTACACTTACACAGCCGTGCGTCCTATATACACACCAATGCATTTGATTGTTTCTCACTTCTACAGGGGCATGATACAATCCTTGCTATTTTAAATCAACTATTACTGCAGTCCTAGGAAAATATCTATATTTTCCTTATGCCACCGCAACAACCCTTTTTCCTAACCCAACAATAACACATCTTTTTCTACCTCACCCCGATAATTAAATAATCTTTACATTTACTTTTCAATCAACACCTTCATTGTCCCCCACCCTGAAAGTAATACACCTATGGCACTTTATAAGTATCACGATAGAGATGCCTACTAACAGGAGAGTAAGATGACCCACCTGCTAATTCAAGAGACTACTAATTTAACCATATATATTCTTTTATGGATAGGCATATACTGTTATAGGGTATATGTCATATGAAATGATAATGTTCTTAGAATAACTTTTATTGAACGTTTTCTTTCTTATCGAATGATGTCTTTTTTTTTCCCCCCCCCTAAGAATGGAACCACTAATAAGAGCATATCCATTTTGGTATTTACCTAAAGGGTATTTTATCTTATATTGGTAATACCACCCTATATATTTTATTGATTGTGTTTTATGAATTTTTTGTATATATGCTAATGTCCTGAATGTCCATGTTTGTTTGTTTTAAGCACCCTGTTGTTTGACCTGAGGAAACGGTTTGAGCCGTAAAACGCGTTGTCGTCTGAGGTGCTTTATGAGAATAAATACCATACATTTACTAAGAGTCAATGTCTTCCTGTATAAGGTAGGCAAGAATTTTATTATTACTTTTTACTTGGAGTCAATTCAAGAGAATATAACGTATACTCACAATACATACTATACAAACACGTGCGCCTCCTAATCCTGTTGTACCTAGTTGAACCAACCTACAAAGTAGGTTTCTCACTACACCTTTGTCCAGTGAGTCCCTTTTTTCCTTTGGAAGAAGCAGCGACCAATCATCACAAGACCGAGTGGAGACGGGACTTCTCCACATGCCTTAATGAGTGGTTGCCTCTTCTAGCAACCCACACTTGTGAGTATAATATACTCAAACTTTTCTCCTTGCTCTAATATTTGATGATTTTACACCAGAAGGGCTCCCGGTGTCCCTGTGTTTTTTTCCTTTTTTCTGTTCAGCTTAATTGCATCATTATGTTACATTTGCAGTTTAGAATCCACAGTCTGTATTTTAAGCTGTAAAACAAAGCGGTGTTAATGACCCTTTGAACTTTCCTGCGGTAAAACCTTATCTCAACCTGTTTTTCACTGTTTTTTTCTCTGTTTAAGCTATTTAGAAAACAGGACTGTGTTGGACAGCTCAGAGAACCTATTGTGCATAGATAACTACTCAAGTGTTTTAACTCTTCTTGTACTAGAAAACAACATGAGACTTTGTTATTTACTATTAATGTTCTATTCGTTACCTGTACTACACATACAATTAACTATCTCATATGTTTAATTTTGCTTCAGATTTGCTTTAAACAACCATGTGCACAAAACTTCAGTGAAGTCATAGGCAGTTTTACGGATACTTTTGTAGAATATGTAGCATGTATTGCGCATTGCATGCATTGTTCAGTTAACATAACCCACAGTACCTGGGTAATGCTTGCGTTACTCAAGTAGCATGCAGTACCCTAACATCACAAGTGAAAGTCATCTGCTTATTCCTTTTTTATAGGTCCTTTAAATTTATGTTTGCTTCGAAAAAATAACATTTAACACTATGGCAAAATAAATCAAACCACCTCCCTTTATTTGGTTGGACTTTTATGTAGCCAATCAGTTTTAATAATGGTATATTTGTTATGCAATTATGCATGCTGTGGTTGTCCTTCAATGTTAATGTATCCTTTTCACACTATATAAACCTTAATACGTATTTTTCCCCTTGACTCAGAAATGTCAGTTGCGGAAAACTACAATATTTGTCAGGATAAATACCATTTAACTGCAGCTGTACCCAAAGGAACTAAACAGCGGCACACGTGAATACGGCTAGAGGAACTTAATTAATCTTGCTGTCACTTTCATGATGCTTTTCATTAGTTGTTCAGCTATCTAATCTGCTGGACTCTTCTGTATTGGAAATGGCTATCAAGAAAATTCTGCTCCAACATTTTACAAACACTGGGGAGTAAATGCGTAAAAGTAAAAAGCCTCTATAGATACAAAGCTGGCTTTCATATGAAAGAACAATTTAGTGAAGATGCTACAGTGATTAAAGAGAATCTGTACTCTAATATTCTTACAATAAAAAGCATACCATTCTATTCATTATTTTCTCCTGTGCCCCTCTGTGCTGTTTCTGCCACTCTCTGCTGCAATCCTGGCTTGTAATTAACAGTTTTAGGCAGTGTTTACAAACAAACTAACCAGCTTCTAATAGGCTCTGCTAAGCATAGTGTATGAGTCATTCAGAGTATGCAGGGGGCCTGCAGAGGGTGTGTATCGCTTCTACCAATCACAAGCAGCCCTGCACATTCCACACAATCAAGCTTTAGCCCGACAAACAGGACAGAGGAAAGATACATTGATTTATTACAGAGACAGTGCAGTTAGGAAAGACGGCAGTAAGCCAGAGCAGATTAGAACAGGCATAGGAACTTATAGGATAGAAGAACTAAGGTTGAAAAATTTGTTACAGAGTCTCTTTAAAGTAGAAAAAGCATAAATCACTGAAAGAAAAACCCATGCACAAAATCATATTTTTATCATTTTATTTTAAGCAAAAAGCAAAAAGTTTAATTTCTCCCTCAGGCCTGATTTAGTTGTAAGGGTAAAAAAAATGGTCTTGCCTGAGTGCATCATCCAGGATTGGAGTCTGGTGAAGGCGGAATAGCCGAAAGGTTACGCTTATTTTTTTAAGTTAGCCAATGAAAGGTATCATCCTGCTAATACATTATTGCCATGTTTCACGCACAGGTTACAAACTGATTAACCGATTGGTTAATAAATCGGGGGGGGGGGGGGAGGGTGTGTGTGTTTAAGTTAATTACTCTCACTTATTTTTGTGAAACCAAATGAAGGGGTGAGCCATTTATACCTGAAATATCACACAGACTTGAGTGGGGGCAATGACTTTCTTAAAAAAAAGAAATAAACCTAGTTAACAAAAATCTCCATTATGAGATGATTAACCACTTCACCACTGAGGGGTTTTACCCCTTGAGCACCAGAGCAATTGTCACCTTTCAGCGCTCCTTCCATTCATTTGTCTATAACTTTATCATTACTTATCACAATTAAATGAACTATATCTTGTTTTTTCCGGCACCAATTAGGCTTTCTTTAGGTGGGACATTATGCTAAGAATTATTTTATTCTAAATTTGTTTTAATGGGAAAATAGGAAAAATGTGGGAAAAAAATCATTATTTTTCAGTTTTCGGCCATTATAGTTTTTAAATAATGCATGCTACTGTAATTAAAACCCATGAAATGTATTTGCCCATTTGTCCTGGTTATAAAACCGTTTAAATTATGTCCCTATCACAATGTTTGGCACCAATATTTTATTTGGAAATAAAGGTGCATTTTTTTCAGTTTTGCGTCCATCCCTAATTACAAGCCCATAGTTTATAAAGTAACAGTGTTGTACCCTCCTGACATAAATATTTAAAAATTTCAGTCCCTAAGGTAACTATTTTTGTATTTTTTTTTTATTGTACATTTTTTGTGGGAGGTAATGAGTTGATTTTTTGTGTATAAGTAATGTATTTGTATGAAAATGCTTTAGGGTGTAGTTTTACTATTTGGCCACAGTAACTTTTTGTTTAATGCGACCTCCAAGCGTCCTTCGGGACGCTTGGAGGAAGTACTAGGAGGCTGGGAAAGTTTTTTTTTTTCACAATGATTGCACTGCTTTTCGGAGAAGCAGCAGATCATTGCGGGGCTGTAACGATCGGTGTAACACAGAGAGGATCTGATTACCGGTGATCTGCAGTATCACCGAGAATACAGAATATACCCGATTATTGATGTTCTGCAGTATCACCGATAATCAGATATATCAACTAACCTCTGGACACCTGAGAGATGAGAGTGTTTTGGTGCAACAGTAATACTTTGAGGAACACACCCGTAAGATGGGTGCTAGGTAGTAACAGATACTGCTATGGAACAGATTCCTTCTACAGGCCTGCAGCTCCCCAAGGGAAGAAACAAGGCTGAGAGAGAGAAGGACAGAAGGTGAGTGACACCAATGGTGAAGTGTCACTGACAGGTCTGTGAACTATCTCCAGACAGGGAAGATAGTTCTCGAGGTCGGACAGGCCAGGTCGGCAACAGACAGACAGATGAGGTACAGAGACAGGAGGCAGATGCGGATTCCTGAGACTAGCCGAGTTCAGCACCAGAGTATCAGAATAACATAGGTACACAATCAGAGATCAGGAGAATGGTCAGGAAAGCAGAAGGTCATAACAAATAATCAACAATGCCTAGACTTGAGTGTGAGCTCCAAGATTCTCACACTCCAGGAACTAGACTAGATAATACAAATATACAGATGGTACAGAATTCCTAGACTAAGGTGTGAGATCCTTGGCCATCAACACCTTTGGAAACTGGTCTAATACACAGATACAGACAAGGTCTGAGTGCTACCACGTAGTGATCGCAACGGCAGACAACCAGCAAATGCCCAGCCACCAGTATATATAGTTCAGCGCTCTCCAGCGCCTCCCCCAAGTGCCGGACCAATGGAAACCGTCTCTGGCGTCAGCTGACCAGCTTGGTCAGCTGATCCCCCACTGACTGGTACAAAGCTCTTCCTCTCAGCGCGCGCGCGTCCACCTAAACCTATGTGGACTACAGCTCCCAGCCACACCAGAACCCTGCTGCGAAATGCCTGTAGTGCTGCACGCGGAATCCGCCGCCATGCCGCCAGCACATTCGGCGGTTCCTCCGCATTCAGGCAAACACAAAGACACGTGAGTACATACATCAGTGGCCACGCTGGACGTGGAATCCGCCGCCTTGTCATGAACGCATGCGGCGGTGCTTCCGCGTTTTCTCACAGTACCCCCCCCCCCCCCCCCCGAGGAGTGGACTCCGGACAGCTCCTACCCGGCTTCTCAGGGTGCAGGGCATGAAATTCCCTTTTCAACTCGTTAGCATGCATGCGACTGTCAGGTACCCAAGATCTTTCCTCAGTGCCATAACCTTTCCAGTGCACCAAGTACTGCACTGAGTTCTGTACAATACGGGAGTCTTATATTTTTTCCACTTCATACTCAGGTTGATCGTCCACCATCACAGGTGGAGGAGGAGTGGACTCAGTATGCACGGCCGGTTTGAGGAGGGACACATGGAACGATCTTACGCCACGCATGCTGGCAGGAAGATCAAGGGCATAAGTGACGTTGTTGAACTTCCTGACAACCGGAAAAGGACCCACATATCTTGGTCCCAACTTGGGCGAGAGTTGCTTCAGAGCCAAGTGACGTGTGGACACCCATACCAAGTCCCCTGGCTGAAACCTCCACTCAATGGAGCGTCTCTTATCAGCTTGCCCCTTCTGGTTACAAAAAGCCTTCTCCAAATTCTTTTTCACCATTCCCCATATGTCCCTAAAGGACTCCTGCCAGGCTTCCAGGGCCGGAAATGGAGTTGAAGCCACTGGCAAAGGAGAGAACTTGGGCAATTTCCCTGTCACCACCTGGAATGGCGAAAACCCAGAGGAAGAGCTTTTCAGGTTATTGTGTGCAAATTCCGCAAAGGGCAAGAACCTGACCCAGTCAGTCTGAGCCTCTGCCACATAGCACCTGAGAAACTGCTCCAGGGACTGATTGACTCTCTCAGTTTGCCTATTGGTCTGTGGGTGGTAGCCTGACGAAAATGACAACTTCATGCCCAAATGTTGACAAAATGCTCTCCAAAATTTCAAAACGAACTGGACTCCCCGATCGGACACTATATCTTCCGGAATGCCATACAGCCGAAAGATGTGCCTGATAAAAAGATCGGCCAACTCCTGAGCCGAGGGGAGTCCTTTCAGGGGCACGAAATGGGCCATTTTGCTAAATCTATCGACTACCACCCAAATGACCGACATGCCCTCAGATCTCGGAAGTTCCCCCACAAAATCCATGGACAAATGGGTCCATGGTTCACTTGGGGTGGGCAAAGGCTGCAACGTTCCCACAGGTGCCAGACGGGAGGGCTTACTCCTAGCACACACTGCACACTCTCTCACAAACTCCTTACAGTCAGATGCCAAGGAAGGCCACCATGCACATCTTGCGACAAGATCCTGTGTTCTGGTGGCGCCGGGATGACCAGAGTTCTTGTGAGAGTGGAACATTTGCAAAATCTGCAGGCGGTATGGTAGTGGCACAAACATAATTCCCTTAGGCTTCCCTTCAGGAACGTCCTGCTGAAAGGGGCTTAATGTCTCTGTCCAGTCCTCCCAAGTCTCTGTGGCTGCCAAAACCACTCTTTGTGGGAGGATGGTTTCTGGGTCTGAGGGCTGTGCTGTCTCTGGCTCAAAACATCGTGACAAGGCATCCGCCTTGATGTTCTTACTACCCGGGGTATACGTAATTACAAATATAAATCTCGGAAAAAAAAGTGACCACCTAGCCTGTCGGGGGCTCAATCTCTTAGCTCCTTCGATATACTCCAGGTTTTTGTGATCAGTGTAGACTGTAATAGTATGTTCTGCTCCCTCCAACCAATGATGCCACTCCTCAAAGGCTAACTTGATGGCAAGGAGCTCTCTATTGCCTATATCATAGTTTTTCTCTGCGGGTGAAAACCTACGAGAAAAGTAAGCACACGGGTGTAATCTGCCCTGTAACCCCGAGCGTTGAGACAGCACAGCCCCTACCCTAACCTCTGAGGCATCTACCTCCACCACAAAGGGATAGGAAATGTCCACGTGTCTCAAAATGGGTGCGGTACAAAACAACTTTTTCAGAGTGGAGAATGCAGTCTGTGCTTCCAGGGACCAGTGATTAGTATCCGCCCCCTTCTTAGTGAGAGAGGTTAGGGGCGAGATGACCGTGAAGTACGCCCTTTATGAACCTTCTATAGTAATTCGCAAACCCTAAAAACCTCTGGAGAGCCTTCAACCCCACTGGCTGGGGCCACTCCAGAACAGCCGAGACTTTGGCAGGGTCCATAGAAAGTCCCGAGGTCGAAATTATGTACCCCAGAAACGCGACTGATGTCACCTCGAAAATGCACTTCTCCAGTTTGGCATATAATCTGTTTTGTCTTAGTTTCTGCAAAACCAACCGGACGTGGACTCTATGTTCCGAGAGGTTGGACGAGAAAATTAGTATATCGTCAAGATATACCAAGACAAACTTCCCCAAGATCTCTCTAAACACCTCGTTAATAAGTTCCTGGAAGACGGCCGGAGAGTTACACAACCCGAAGGGCATCACCAGGTACTCGTAATGCCCGTCGGGTGTGTTAAAGGCCGTGTTCCATTCATCGCCCTCTCTGATCCGTACCAGGTTGTATGCCCCTCGTAAATCCAATTTAGAAAAAATCTTAGCATTAGTGACCTGCGTAAATAAATCGTCAATCAGAGGCAACGGATAACGTTTTTTTACCGTAATTTTATTTAGGCCTCCATAATCAATGCACGGCCTAAGACCTCCATCTTTTTTCTTAACAAAAAAAACCCTGCTCCAGCAGGTGACCGAGATGGCCGAATGAACCCCTTGGCTAGGTTCTCACGAATGTACTCCTGCATGGCTAATTTTTCTGGCCCAGACAAGTCATAGAGGTGGCCTCTAGGGGGCATACAACCTGAATGGAGATCAATAGGACAATCAAAAGGGCGATGTGGGGGAAGTTTGTCGGCTGACTTGGCACAAAACACGTCCGAAAAATCTGAGTACTGATCTGGCACACCCTCCACATGAACCTTAGTCTCTCCCAATGTTACCTTCACGAGGCAGTTTTGAAAACAATGGGGAGACCAGCTGGTTAACTGACCGGTGGCCCAATTGATCTGGGGTGAGTGCACCTGTAACCAAGGCATACTGAGAATAATCGTGGAGGTGGCCATATGTAACACAAAAAACTGTAACTTCTCAGAATGTAACACCCCGATAGTAATCCCTACTTCTGGTGTCTGAGACAGCGGACTGTTTCCCTGCAGAGGGGAGTCATCCACTGCCGTAACCTGAATACGTGGGTTTATCGGCGTTACCGGAATACCCAATTTTTTAGCAAACTCAAAATCCATAAAATTAGCTGCTGAGCCTGAATCAATGAAGGCCTCAGTAACTTCAGACTTATCTTCCCAAGAGATAGTACAAGGGAGAAGAAGTCACTCGTCATTGAGGGGTACCAGCTGAGCGCCTACGGCCTGACCCCTGAGTACACCTAGGCAGTAGCGTTTTCCGACCTCTTGGGACAATTTTGCACCCTATGACCCCCCTCTGCACAGTAGAGACACAACTGTTCAGACAACCTGCGCTTCCGCTCCACCTGAGACAAACGAGACCGACCAATCTGCATTGGCTCAGATGGAGGCGAAGCGGGTGAAGGTGGAGTTACTGGAGGTGGAGTCTCTGGAGGTGCAGCATGAGACACAATTTTTACAGTACTTCTACCACGGGTCTGCCTATGATAGCGCAGACGGCGATCAATTCGAATGGCAGATGCAATGGCTTTTTCAATGGACCTAGGTTCAAGTTGTCCTAACATGAGCTCTGAAACCTCATCCGAAAGCCCTGACAAAAAGCAATCGAGTAAGGCATATGTGTCCCACCTGGCTGACACTGACCAACTCCTAAATTCGGCTGCATAATCCTCCACCGAACCCTTGCCTTGACGCAATAATTTGAGCTTCCGCTCAGAAGTTGAGGCTATGTCTGGATCGTCGTAAATTATGGCCATAGCATTAAAAAATTCCTCCACAGAGGTCATGGCTTTGTGATCGTTGGGAAGACTATATGCCCAGGTCTGGGAGTCACCTAATAATAAGGTCTTAATAAACGTGATTCTTTGAGTAATGGTACCTGACGTATTAGGTCTTAACTCAAAGTATGACAACACTCTACTCCTAAAATTTCGGAAATCAGATCTGTGGCCAGAAAACCTTTCCGGTACGGGCATACGTATGTCTGTACTAAGAGGAGATCGCACATCATTCACAGCCGTCTGTACGGCATGAACAGACCCAGACAAAGCATTAAGTTGCGTCTGGTGGCTGCCCAGTGCCCGGTTGATATCTTCCACCGCAGTGGTGAGGGTACCCAGATGGGCTGTGAGTGCATCCATTTGAGTTTGGTCTGCCGTTCTGTAACGATCGGTGTAACACAGAGAGGATCTGATTACCGGTGATCTGCAGTATCACCGAGAATACAGAATATACCCGATTATTGATGATCTGCAGTATCACCGATAATCAGATATATCAACTAACCTCTGGACACCTGAGAGATGAGAGTGTTTTGGTGCAACAGTAATACTTTGAGGAACACACCCGTAAGATGGGTGCTAGGTAGTAACAGATACTGCTATGGAACAGATTCCTTCTACAGGCCTGCAGCTCCCCAAGGGGAGAAGCAAGGCTGAGAGAGAGAAGGACAGAAGGTGAGTGACACCAATGGTGAAGTGTCACTGACAGGTCTGTGAACTATCTCCAGACAGGGAAGATAGTTCTCGAGGTCGGACAGGCCAGGTCGGCAACAGACAGACAGATGAGGTACAGAGACAGGAGGCAGATGCAGATTCCAGAGACTAGCCAAGTTCAGCAACAGAGTATCAGAATAACAAAGGTACACAATCAGAAATCAGGAGAATTGTCAGGAAAGCAAAAGGTCATAACAAATAATCAACAATGCCTAGACTTGAGTGTGAGCTCCAAGATTCTCACACTCCAGGAACTAGACTAGATAATACAAATATACAGATGGTACAGAATTCCTAGACTAAGGTGTGAGATCCTTGGCCATCAACACCTTTGGAAACTGGTCTAATACACAGATACAGACAAGGTCTGAGTGCTACCACGTAGTGATCGCAACGGCAGACAACCAGCAAATGCCCAGCCACCAGTATATATAGTTCAGCACTCTCCAGCGCCTCCTCCAAGTGCCGGACCAATGGAAACCGTCTCTGGCGTCAGCTGACCAGCTTGGTCAGCTGATCCCCCACTGACTGGTACAAAGCTCTTCCTCTCAGCGCGCGCGCGCGTCCACCTAAACCTGTGTGGACTACAGCTCCCAGCCACACCAGAACCTTGCTGCGAAATGCCTGTAGTGCTGCACGCGGAATCAGCCGCCATGCCGCCAGCGCATGCGGCGGTTCCTCCGCGTTCAGGCAAACACAAAGACGCGTGAGCACATACATCAGTGGCCACGCTGGACGCAGAATCCGCCGCCTTGCCATGAACGCATGCGGCGGTGCCTCCGCGTTTTCTCACAGGGGCTTAGATCAACGAACGGGAATGGATTTTCCCGTTCATTGATCTCCAGGCGAGCGGCCAGCGGCGTGTTTACGAGCGGGAGTGCGCGCTAGAGAGAGCGGGAGTGCGGGCAGCAGCAGGAGCACGGAAAGTACGGATTTCTCCGTCCCTGGGGGTGAAAGGATGGAAAAAGGGACGGAGAAATTCGTACGGGCGGGGGTAAAGTGGTTAAAAGGTCTTTTTTCTAGGCCTGCAGAGCAAATGCAAAAGTTCAGACTCATTATCAAACCTTATTTTGTATAAGAAAAAAAAATGTGCTCCCCCACCATACACACAAGCGCGCGCACGCAAGCGCGCACACACACACACACACAGACACACAGACACACACACAGACACACAGACACACACACACACACACACACACACACACACACACACACACACACACACACACACACACACACACACACACACACACACACACACACACACACACACACACACACACACACACACACACACACACACACACACACACACACACACACACACACACACACACAACTGAGTGAAAAGATAAGAATATTGGGCTGATTCAAAAATAAAGGCTTTCATAAGGCTCTTTTTTGGCAGCCAATTCTGGCCAATGCACCGACTCATTAGACTATCATTAGACTATCACTAATACATTAGACTATCACTAATTTCCTTACTCATCTCAGCCTATATCCTCACAAAACTAAAGTATCATTCCCCTATCCTCAGATCAGTTCAGCAATGCTATGATGCGCGCCCCAAGTAGCAGTAATTCGGGGCTCTGGTGGCTGCCAGACCCCAAATTACATCTCCCTCCGCGTTGCAACGGGGGAATAGTATTTTAACGCGGCCTTGGAATTTAGCGGCAGCGGGGAGAGCCGTCATTCAGCTCTCCCCGCGCCGAACTGAGCGGCGCCGAAATAATATGCACCCTCCTATCCTAGCATTCACTCAACATAGAGCATGGAACTCAAAAAACCCACATCTATTATATCTATTATTATTATTATTATTATTATTGATTTATAAAGCGCCAACATATTTCGTGGCGCTGTACAAAATAAGAAACAAACATGGGGTACATAATAATACAAACAATGGTGTACACTAATATACAAGATACATAATTAGTGACAAAATACAAAGAATGATACAAAATACAAATTATAGAATTGGTAATGACAGTGATAAAATTAACATGATGAATAAAATGTATAATGGTTACCAAGACACAAAAGGGGGAGAGAGCCCTGCCCTTGCGAGCTTACAATCTAAAGGGAGTGTGGGGGGAAACAGGAGGAGGGGTAGTATGCAGCAAATATTATAATGGCTGTGTGTTTTAGGATAGCTAGTAGGAGTGCAATTTGGTCTTAGGACAAAGGGAAGTGGCCTTAGGTAGCACATATGCTTGTCGGAACAAGTGTGTTTTTAGAGAGCGTTTAAAGGTAACAAAGGTTGGCGAGTGACGAATGTGTTGTTGGAGGGCATTCTAGAGGAGGGGTGAAGCGCGTGTGAAGTCTTGTAAACATGAATGTGAGGAGTTGATTCTAGAGGAGGACAACAGAAGATTATGTGCCGATCTGAGATTGCGATTGGGTTTGTATCTGGAAATTAGTGAGGATATGTACCGGGGAGAGAGATTGTGGAAAGCTTTGTAGGTTAGGGTTAGGAGTTTGAACTGAATCCACTGGTTAATTTGCAGCCAGTGAAGAGCTTGACAAAGAGGGTCGGCAGAGGAAGATCGAGAAGAAAGATGAATGAGACGAGCAGCTGAGTTCAGTACCGACTGGAGCGGGGTCAGTCTGTTAGAAGGTAGTCCACAGAGTAGTATGTTGCAGTAGTCCAGACGAGAAATTATAAGAGCATGTATTAACATTTTAGTTGTGTCCTGAGTGAGAAAAGGACGGATGCGAGATATGTTTTTGAGTTGGAGATGGCAGGAGCTGGTTATGGAGTGAACATGAGGAATACAAGAGAGAGATGAGTCGAATATCACCCCCAAGAACCGAGCTTTGGGAACTGAAGTTATGGGAGTGTTATTAACATGTATTATTACTTCAGGCAGGGAGGTGGACAGAGACGGTAGAAAAATGATTAGTTCTGTTTTACTCATATTAAGTTTTAGGAAGCAAGAGGACATGAAGGAGGATATAGCAGACAAGCAGTCAGGAACACGTTTAAGGAGGGAGTTAAGGTCTATTGTAACCCCTTCCCTCTTTTGTATTATATTCTGCTCATTAACATAACCCTACTTCCCCTCAAACATAACCCCCAACATAATTGAAACAAACCATAAACATTTCACCTCTATTCACTAGAAATCCCCCTTTCCCAGAACCTAACCCTATCCTACCCAAACCACAAATATTTTCATAAATAATAAAAAAAAAAATTTCATCAGCACCAAAATGAACAGCAGTGAAGTTTTGCTGATAACAATGAGGGTTAAGACTTGCAGACTACTCTCTTTGGGGGGCAGGAGGGGTCGCAGCATAAGAGGAGAGTGTGGCAGATCGGTGGGGAGGGGGGACATTCCCCCCTCCCTCACCTTGGGCTCTCCTCTCAGCGCTCCCCTCCTGCAATCATTGGTGGCAGTGGGCAGCAGCGGCGGCGGTTGCAGGGTTAATACATTACCTCCTTCTCGCTAGAGGTCTTCCGATCTCTAAGAGCTTCATGCAACTTCCTGTGTAAACAGGAAGTTGCTCTTAGAGAACGGCAGACCTCCGGCGAGAAAGAGGTAATGTATTCAGCCTGCCGCCGCTGCCGTTGCTGCCCACTGCCACCAATGATTGCAGGAGGGAAGCGCTGAGAGGAGAGCCCGAGGTGAGGAAGAGGGGGGAATGTCCCCCCTCCCCACCGATCTGCTACACTCTCCTCTTATGCTGCGACCTCTTCTGCCCCCCAAAAAGTCCCTGAGTGGGCCCTAGGGAGGGGGGGCCCGGATTTTTTTTTTTTGCAGGGAGGCCCGGGGATTTCTAGGTATGCCCCTGCCGGCAATATGAAAGGAAGGGAGAGGTTCCTCCAATAAATGTAAAATATTTTATATTTGTCATCATGCAGCTGAAAAAAAGGCTGCTATTTATTATTATAATCTTGTATTTTTAATTTGGGTCCACTTTAAGAGGAGGTAGTTACATTTTATTTTAAGCAGTTTAATCCTACTTTAAATGTATGAAGTATCCAGAACAAATCGTGTGCTGAAAGTAATCAATCAGTTTAGTGTGCAGCCAGTTTGATTTTATTTTTTCTGACTGCCTTTTACCCATTCAGCCCCATTACATAAATTTAATGGGAAACTCCCAGCACTTGAAGCCATAGGCAAATGTGTGGGCCAATAACAATGTTGCAGAATAGAGGGAAGGTTCTGGTTATGCACGGTGAGGCAAGAAAAACTGGCCTTGCTTCCTGTCATGGTGGTGAATATACAGGCAGACGCTAGCCAGTCCCAATGTGACTCTTACTAGATCCCTTCTGTGTGTTCTCCCCAGCTCTACTGAAGCCTTTGTTGAGAGCATTACCCATACAGGAGCAAATGCAGGGATTGAGTAAGAGGCACACAGGGTCTGCCCAGGTCATACACGCAAAAAGGAGGTCTGGAAAAAAGGGCGTGGGATATAGACGATATTATAAGAGATTATCTACAACAATATTTTTTGTTTCTATGTTATAAGCTAAAATCAATTGATAAATATGTTGAATTAACGGTAATAAAATCACAAAATACCATCTATAACAATAAAATGATATTTACACTTGTATTAAGCCTGGTAAATAAAAATGTAGATATTACAGATATTTTACTGCAACTATACCTAACCTCACTCTCACACAGAACCCTCCCTGTACCTATCCATAACCCCTAGACTCCCCCCGGTGGTGCCTAACCGTAAACCCCCCTGGTGATGCCTAACCCTCAAATCCCCTGGTATTGCCTAGCCTAACCCTCAAACCCCCTGGTGGTGCCTAGCCCTAACCCCCCTGGTGGTGCCTAACCCTCAAAGCCCCCTGGTGGTGCTTAGCCCTAACCCCCCCCCCCTGGTGGTGCCTAACCCTAAGACCCCTCTGGTGGTACCTAACCCTAAGACCCCTCTGGTGGTGCCTCACACTAAGACCCCATTTGGGTGGTGGGGTCTAACCCTAACTCCCCCTTCACTGCAAATAACATGAATAGAAAAGTTATATATTTGTAATAGAATAAATAGCCTTACAATCACGTACACATTAAAAATCTTAAAATAATGGCAATATTAAAATTGATATATTAGTAAGATAATAAATGGGAAAACTATAATTTACACATTATAATTCTGAAAAACAGGTTAATACAAAAGTGATATATTTGTAAGATAATACGTTTCCAAAGGAAAATTTACACATTATACTTCTGAAAACAAATTTTAAAACAATAAAATAAGTTAAAATGAAAACGTATACATTATACTTCTGAAAACGAATTTTAAAAACGATAAAATAAGTTTAATAAAATAACTAAAGTCAAAACAAGTTTCTGAAAGGATATTTGTCACACATCTTATTCTGTAAACAAAAATTTTTGTTTTCACGGTCCAGACCCCCACTATTTATCGGGCGCCCTAATTTCTTCTTTAGCGCCAATATTTTTGTATTGGAGCCTATGGTGTGCCCTTTTAGTCCATTAGCCATATGCGCCCTTTTTTCCTGTTCCTTCGCCCGGCATCTACCTATACTTATACTCATGCATGTGACTGCCAGGCTGGTCTTTCGTATGCCACCCTGTATCTGAGACTATTGTGACCCCTGTTACTATGTCATTAACTGCAGTAATGAATATAAGGGACCAATTTATATTTATTCTTAAAAGTGCAGATAAGTATGGGTAATGTTCTTGGTTGTCATCAATTGTCAGTGTTTCATTAAACAATAATCAGGCAGCATTTTCTCATACATTTTCTTATGCTCATGTACTGCAATTCTGCATGAGGTAGGTTTAACTGCTGAACTTTATTGAGACACCTGTCATAAATAATCCATACGCTTATCTAATGTTTTAAATAAGAGACCTCTTCATTGTTATTCTGTTGTGTGAGAAATTCTTTAGACGTTTCGCAGAAAGACCTGACACGTAAAATAAAGAACTGGAGACACACATATGGTCACAGATGTGTTTTCATGTGAAGAATATGAATTCTATTGTATGAGAACACAAATGTACAACCCAGTGTTTCATGACCTGCAGTGGATCCCTGCCGTAGTGTCATGTTATACAATAACAGACTCTCCCAGCTGGTGGTCTGGAGACTGGATGCAATTCAGCAGACTGCTTATTTTTTGGGAAAAGAAGAGGAGGTTTTATCAGTTAACTCACCTGTATATACAGCACTGATGACATCATTTTCACTTCTGTTTAGATAATTAATGAAGACCAACTACAGGCTTAGATTTAGCTATACAACCTGTTTGCTTAATAATCAGTGCAGGGCCGCTATTGGGGGGTGGGGGGAACAACTTACACTAGAGTAAGGGGCCCAGGCCCCTTCCAACGTGTGGCAGCCTGGGGTATGGCTCCATCTTCCTCCCCACTTCTCTGCTCTGCAGTTAGAGCAGGGGAACAAGAAAATGACCACAGATGTTAACAAATGTGGACATTGGCAGCCATATTTCTGTAACCCTGCTATCAGCAGTGAGGGAGGCAAAATGGAGCAGCGAGGTAAGAGACAGAGTGGGGAGCTGAAGAGTGATATCAGCGCTGGAACACAGAGCTGGTAAATTAGCCACCAGCACATGCTACTGGAGGCACCTACTCCTAGCTATCTATCCTGTAGACGCCTACTCCTAGCTATCTATCCTGAGGGTACCTACTCCTAGCTATCTATCCTGCAGGCACCTACTCCTAGCTATCTATCCTGAGGGCCAGTAGCGTAGCTAAGCAGCTATGGGCCCCAGTGTAAGTTTTACATTGGGCCCCCTCAGGAATCTATACATAACAATTGATACAGCGCACCAAAACTTGCCAAGGACAACCACAGTGCCTGAGTTGCCAGAAGGGAATGGAGAACCGTTTGTTAATTATTACTACCATTGAAAGCACCTTTAGTAGTGATTATTACAAGCGCAGGACCAATAAAGAGCTAATATAGCAGTTGAGAGAGGGCCCTATGGGGCCCCTCTTGCCCAAGGGCCCCGATGCGGTCGAGACCTCTGCAATCCCTATTGCTACACCACTGCTGAGGGCACCTACTCCTATCTATCTATCCTGCAGGCACCTACTCCTAGCTATCTATCCTGAGGGCACCTACTCCGAGCTATATGTAGTGCGGGCACCTATACTTCGCTACCTATATTGAGGGCACCCACATACACCTGGCTACCTTTACTGAGGGCACCTACTCCTGGTTACCTATACTGAGGGTACAGATTCCTGGCTACCTGTACTGGGGGCACCTACACCTGGCTACCAGTACTGAGGGTACCTACGCCTGGCTACCTATACTGGAGGCACCTATACTTGGCTACATACCTACCTATACTGAGTCTGGGAGCATGTTATTTGGGGGAGAAGAAAGGGGCGTTTTGGATGTGTCATGGAGATCTAAGCATTTGGCGTGATATGTCACGACTTCAAGAAGGTTGGGAACCAGTGTTGTAAGTGATGGTGGGCACCGACGTGGGCTGGCTAGTGGGTGGGCACAGCAGCCAATGGGTAGGCCCAGGCCTAATTTGTGAGAGGCCCCAAAATTTCTGACGGTGGCCTTGAATCAGTGTGTCCATATGCAACCTTTTAACTATTTCAGACCCAACCCTTCTAATTGTATACTTTCTTGTAGAACTACATCATTTTGCAGGCCCTGGAGATGTGCCATACTACGTGATATCTGCACCTCAGTTTTGTAGTTAACCTAGATAAATTATTTATTGTTTTTTAGAGGACAGGTGTGACTTTTGTAACTACACATTATTGATGAGCACAAGTTTTGCATAAACCTAATTTTGCATTGTAATTTGCAATTACGAGCATAATCATAATGTTAGATTTCAGGAAAAACATTACTATCTTTGTATGTAAACTCAGGAACCGAAATTTTGAAATTTCACATAATTTTCATGTAATTTGGTGCCCAATTAACAGGTTTATAAAGAGGGGAATATTGGGAATAAGTCAAATTTTTCAAGAATACCTTGTTTTTAAAATACATGCATACTGTACATACACCCAACGAATATTAGTATTAGGCTGAAGCAAGTGAAGTGTGGTCCGGTGTTAGTTGAGGAGCAGAAATGCAGACATCAAACCATCAAACGTTGATTCCGGTGATACCTTTAATGACTAGCTGTACATGGTTTATTGCAAGCTTTTGAAACATTAAGTTTCTTCTTCAGGCATTATACAGAATTGTATCAGAACCACCCATTTATAAGCAGTGGCGGCTGCAGCTTCAAATTTTTGGGGGGCACAAAGGGGGCATGATGGCTGGCTGGTGGGGCCTATTTGGGGGATCAAGATAGATGTTTGTATGGTGAGCTTTAGATATTTTTTGCCTAACTCAGGTGATACAATTAAAGCTAACTAGTTCAGCAATGGTAGGAACCAAATGTAAACATCACAAACAGTACTTAGTGGCTTTTGAGCAGAGCAGATTGTCCAAATCATGGTGCTATTATTGAAGAAATGTTACCTACAGATGTACTTGGCTAGTTTGCTGGCATGCTTTAATCCTTACTTGCTAACAAGCTTTTCTTGTGTAGACAGATCACAGACAAATCATTCCAGCCCCCAGCCTGTGTCTCATAACTCTACAACCAAGGGGTGTGTGTGTAACTCCTTATCTTAGTAGCTAAGCATTGCTGGAGACTAGAGCTTGTATTTTACAGACAGGAAGTTTTGAACCAGCATTATTACCCTGATTCAGAACTTCCTGCCTGTAAAATACAAGCTCTGGTTGATTGACTAATTTAAAAGAAAAACAGGAGGCTTTCAGCTTGTAAGCCTTCTTCAGACACTATTCGTGTTTACCGACAACATTAGAACATTCTAACAGTTTGAAGGCGATAGAGAGATTTTTTTTTACAAATATAAGTGTCACCCAGATACAGTAATCAAAAGGGATCTTTCAAGGATTCTGAGGTATTCATAGCAAATAGATAAGATCCTTAGTTCACTTAACACCTACATAGACTCAGGCTGACATGGAGACTTTTTCACAGACCCTATCCTGTTCACTGTACGCTGGTGGAGCCTGGGGCATGGGGGGAGGCAAAGTGATACTCAGGGGGGCTAGTGCCCCAGCATGCCCCAGTGTAGCACCACCCATGTTAATAAGCATAAGGGAGGGAGTATTCATCGGCAAAGGTGGTAGTCATATTGGTGCAGATGGGGGGGGGGGGTAGATTAGTGTTAGGCATTGGTTTTAGTGGATATTGCAGCTCCATAGATGGTTAGAGTTAGGCATCTGCAGGGGGGTTAGGGATAGACATAGAGAGAGAGGTTGTCTTTCACTGGGTATGCACATCTTGGAATTTGTGCATGCCCATTTCAGAATCACGTATTCACCATCTGTTCAACTTGTGGGAAGCTGTACAGAAAAAATGTTGTAAAACAGAGAATGGGATGGACCCTGCCAACAAAGAGCAGCATGAAGACTTTCAGATGTAAGTGCTCATGCCTGCCAAGCTTTTAAATGTAACATTTTGGCACACTTTTTGGGGTGTGCTTTAATTAATTAAGAAGCTATTTTTAATCACTTTTTTTTATCTGTTCCATCACATGGTCATCATGGGGGGGGGGGGGGGATTAGTAATCATTTGATAAAATTCATTGGAGGACCCTCTTCACCCCCTCCCTACCTTTCCTTTTTTTCCTCCACTTCACTCAAGTCCCTTCTGTCCCTTCCCTTCTCCTCTTTTTCCCTCCTCCCCCTCTCATTTCTTACAAGTCAACTCTTAGCATAATCTGTTACAAAATGTGTTTGTTGCATATTAAAGATAAGTAAGGGTAGCATCATTTTAGATATGTGAATGTGATAAATATTAATGTTTGTCCACAACACTTATAACCCAAGGAAGTGGAATAAACACACTAAATGCATTGTGCTTGTGCTTTAATAAAGCTTAAATAAACACTGCTGTTTAACTGTCCCTTGTAGGAGATAAGTGGAAACTGACCACATTACTATTACCTTCAATTTGGGTACCTCCTGAATACTCTTTCCACCTCTATTAATCAATGCTCAATACATCTGTATTGAAATCTATCAAAATGAATGCCATAATCAACCCATGAAAAGGATGATTATGGCCAGATATGTCAAGCTGATCAATTATTGATTGAACAGCAAGGATTGTACTGTCCAAAGCAGTACAACGTTATGTGGTCATTGATCCTCCACTGTTCCAACTTTGCCTCCTTTTCATGAACATTTTTCCACCATGTCCAATCAAACATTAAAAAAATGATGATCTTATCCATTAATTCATGCCAGACCCTTGGCAATTCTATGGGTTAGCTCTCTCCATGCTGTTAATCTCAATGCAGTGTCGACTTTGCTGGTGTCAAGCCAGCTGTTCTCTGGCGGCCTTGTAGTCTTTTGCCACTGATCAGTCCGATCATTAGGTCTTTCTCTAAGGAATTTGATTGCATCACGTGGCTGAAATATGTGAGTCTGGGTCTGGTGATCCTGCCTTCCAGTGAAATGTCTGGTCTTTTACGTTCCAATATTTCTTTGTTTGTCATCCTTGATGTCCATGGAATGTGAAGCAATCGTCGGCAGCACCATAGCTCAAAGCAGCCAATTTTTTTTCTATCTGCTTTTCTTAGGGTCCAACATTTGCAGCCATATATGGCAGGGAAACACAATGGCATGAACCAGTCTACATTTGGTCGTAATGCTAATGTCTTTGATTTTCCAAACTTGGTTATTGCATAAAGTGAACCTCCGGACTAAAAATCTACTCAGCAGAACTGAAAAGGCTTGGTGTTTCACAGCATCAGAACCTTGTTTTTCTTACCAAAGCATAATTTTTAGTTGCATTTTTAGCTAAGCTCCACCCATCAAAGAAAACTGCCCGGGCTTTTTTCCCCTGATGCTGTGCAAAGCATGATGGGATTTCCTATGTTGTTATTCATGTTGCCTAGCAACTGGGAGGGGTGATCAGCATACAGGACAGTTGGAACTGTGTCCCATGCTCCCTGTCACCTCCTTTCAACCAAAAAGATGGCTGCCCTCATGAAATCAAACATTTGCCTGTTCTTTTAAAACAGAGTGGGTAAGAGATTATATTACCTATCTATCTTAATTAACATAACTAATATAACTTAATGACAGTATGTTTGTTTAGGCTGAAGTTCCACTTTAACATTGCGTTTCTACCCAAGGCTATCCAATGCTTTATTTCGTGACCATAATCTCCATTTCGATTGATCTGAGAGCCTAGGAAGGTGAATTCCTGCACACAATCAATCTTTTCATCAACTGGTATTTTGATATTGCCATCATCTACTGTTGTCATCTTGGTCTTTTTGGTACTCGGGAGGCGGTCGAGCTTTGCACTTGCATCTTTGATTCGATTAATCAGATGCTGCTGCAGGCATCTGACCAATGTATTACACACATGTGTTAAAATTTTCCCAAATTGTAGAACACATTGAATTGAAAATAAAAAAAATAAAAAATGTGTTTGGGTTTATAAATCAAAAATTTAACAATCTATCCTACACCAATCAATTTAAAACCATTTTCATTTTAAAAAGAAAAAAAAAACTTTTAAAATTTTTTCTACAACCAATCATTTTTTCAAATTGCTTTAAGATCGAGTATATTTATAGCGTCGTGTGTGGGCACCTCTAGACTACTAAATATGTGATTGTTGTTATGTCTCTGTGTTTTCTTATCATTAGCATGTCATTGAAGTCAAAAATGTAATGTATAGTTTTATCTGATAATGTGTGAGTGAATATGTACATGGCACAATGGTTGGAGAACTGGATTAGATTTTTACTTTGACTGTGACAATCGGGAAATGAATGTGTCAACAGACAGTGGTAATGAGCATTTCCAATCATCTTGTTAGAACTTACAGTCATAGGCAAAGTTTTACAATATGTTGCAAAGTCGCTGTGAGAACTCACACCAGACACTTTCTTTTCTGCAAAGAAATAGAATCAAAGCTTTCATCCTTATCCTGAGTAGCAAAGTGTATGTTGTGGCTATATAAAGTCACTGGAGGAGGAGATGTTTTCACAAATATAACTGATTTTTTTGTTTAGCAATGCCATTGAATGACATTTTTGCTACATGATGCATTTGAATACCAGGAGAAAAAGTTATTTTAGTTTTAAACAACTTGGAAAGAGTTAGAACTTTTTGGGGGGCAAAGAGCGTAACTACATTAGCACTACAGAGACCTGATGGTTGGGCCCCCAACCTCCATCACGGGAAGGGGGGGAGCTAAGGGGCGCCTAATCCTGTACATAATGCAGAGTGGCAGCAGAGAAGAACATTGACAGCTCTTGGTGGCAGTACAGGTCCCTCTTTACTTCCTCTTCAGTTTCTAAGTGCCGTGCAGCCAGCCAATCACCATGCAGCTTCAGTCTAATGTCATGGGACAGAAGCCACATGGTGATTGACTGGCTGCATCTAAATGGAAGAGAAACTAAAGAGGACCTGTATCCCCGCCAGGAGCAGGTAATGTATAATGCTTCACTGCTGCTCTGCATTATGTACAGGACAGGGCCCCCCTAGCTCTCACTCCTAGGCTCCCCAAACTCCCAATGGCGGGGGTCATGCCGTTAGGGGTCATAACTTTAAAATTTAAATTCAGATTTCCTATTGCAGCTTACAGAGACCAGCGATGGTAGTTGAGAAGGATGTTACGCTATACCAACTGGCTGGATTGCAATAATAAACTCTTTATTCCAACATTATGGTACATACCATACCATCAACCAACATACCATCAGCTTTTACCTGTATGTACCATGATGTTGAAATAAAGAGTTTATTGCAATGCAGCCAGTTGCTGTAGCGGAACATCCTTTTCAACTACCATCTACAATTCAGCACTTGATTTCCAGCTCCCATCTAGTGTGATACCGGTGAGTTGTAGCAGACCACTCTCCTTTTCTTGGCTATGTAGACCAGCCATGTCATCCTGTTGCAATGCCTGTCCAAATCTATAAAGTTAGTTCACAATCAAAACTTGAGGTTAGCATTCCACTTTTTAAAGATTCTTCAGGCAAGCTAACAGCATCAACAGAAATATGAAATGAAGATATGAAATCAAGAGGACAAGAGACAGTATGCAATGAAGTAGCAGATCAAGATGGGGGTTCCAGAGGCCAACCTAATCTACTAATAAGTTTTATACGATATGATATAACAACATCAGTGTGGTATGTTTACTAACTTATACATAAACAAGTAAAAGGTCTCAAAGGTAAACATTAGCCATGGGAAAAAAAAGTATCAGATTCCTCCAGTTTTGGAGCAAAGGTTTATGGATAGCACCATAAACATGGATCAGGTCATTCGGATGTGCATCGGCAAGCTTCTAATAGACACCTGTGTTAATTCATACAATCCGCTACAACTATTGGTCATCTGAGTTAGCGTTAGGAATTTGGAGGGGAACATTAATTTTCGACACTAAGTTTTAGGCATGGATATTAGTTGTAGGCACTTCAACGGGGGAGGGGGTTAGTTTTAGGCAGTAAGTGTGTGTGTGGTGGGGGAGAGAGGGGGTTAGTTTTAGACACCAGTAAAGGAGGAGTGAGTACAAGTACGTATGAGTTCTGGGTAGTATATAATTAACCATTTATGCCTCCAGGACGTAGTACCTACGTCCAGGAGGCCACGAGCACGTCCGCGCGCTCCAGCGGCCGATCGCGCACGTGCACGCGCACTCCCGGCTGCAGATTCGGTAGCCCAGGAATCAATGTATCGGGCTATGGTGCCCGATCACTGATTCCTCTCCCCCGCTGAAAAAGCGACAGCTTCTCTCGGAAGCTGTCGCTTTTTCTGAAGCTCTGTCCCTCTAAGCGTACATTGTACGCTTAGAGTGACGTCATGTAAACAAACTCAAGATTGCCATCTTGTGGCCAAAAAGTAAAACTACAAGTAAAAGTAAAAAAACATTACAATACACAAATATTTCCCCCAATAAAACACTATTTATATCCCACCCTACCAAAAATGCCCACATAAAATGTTTAATAAAAAAAAAAAAAACATTGCTATAAAAACAAAAACAAAACACATAAATATTTACCTAAGGGTCTAAACTTTTTAAATATCTATGTAAAGATGAAATATTTCTCTCTATTTTTTTTTTTATAAGCTTGTAATGCTTGGATGCAAAACGGAAAAAATGCTCTTTTATTTCCAAATAAAATATTGTCGCGATACATTGTGATAGGGACATAATTTAAACGGTGAAATAACCGTGACATATGGGCAAATACAATACGTGGGTTTTAATTATGGAGGTATGTTTTATTTTAAAACTATAATGCCCGAAAACTGACAAATAATGAATTTTTTCATTTTTTTTCTTATTCTTCCTGTTAAAATGCATTTACAGTAAAGTGACTCTTAGCAAAATGTACCCCCCAAAGAAAGCCTAATTGGTGGTGGAAAAAACAAGATATAGATCAGTTCATTGTGATAAGTAGTGATAAAGTTATAGGCTAATGAATGGGAGGTGAACATTGCTCGGATGCATAAAGTGAAAACGACTGAAGGCTGAACTGGTTTATCGGTAATGTAGAAAGTATAGAATAGGGATGCTCATTCAGATTTTGCGGAATTGAATTTCCGAACTTGGAAAATTGATTTCTGCAGACATAGGCTATCACTCATAATGCATTTCCGCATGCGGAAATGCTTAAAACAGCTGACTTTACCGACCACTTAGCAAAGTCAGCATTCATAAAGGCCCTTTCCGCATGAAAAAATGACACTACCGAGCAGAGTGATAAATCACCGCCTTGTGCGGTGATTATCGGAACAAATGTAGCAAAATGTTAATTCATAAAGATCACCGCAAGCGGTGTGAGGTCGGGAAGTACCGCTCCCTCTGATGGGGCGATACCAATGTAAGTGAATGGAAGCACACAGACCTCCCAGGCAGCTTCAGCAGAGCGGAACACGGAGAAATGTATCAACTCGGCAGCTTCCGTGTCTCCGCAAGCCTACCGTCTGCCTACCGCCAGCCTAGTTCGGGGAATCTCTGCACTGCTACCGCACATGGATACTTTTTTATGAATGTCCACCCAGAAGTCTAAAACACCGCCAGAGGTGTTTTCCCGCATTGATTCCCCTTACCGACAGCTCCTTTATGAATGATAGCCATACTGTGTTATTGCAATTTGGTAATTTTAGCCCAATTACAGAACTCGAAATCAATGGACCAATCAGAGAATGCAACAAATGACAAAAAAACACAAATAAGAAATCCGAACTCGGAAATTGGATTTCTGTACAAATACTGCATAGCCACAATTCGGTAATTTCAGCCCAATCACAGAACTCGGAAGCATTGGACCAATCAAGGAATGCAGAGTCAACTTGGAAGTATTTGGCCAATCAGAGAATGCAAAAAATGACCCAAAACACACTACTCGGAAATCCGAACTCTGAAGTAGGAAACCGATCGGAAATCCGTGAAATCGGTAATCAGCATTGGCGGAAATCGTAATTTCTGCAGAATCGGAAATTGACATTTCCGACCATCCACAGTATAGAAACTAGTGAATAAAGCAGAAGATCTGCTCACTTGCTACCTGTAATATTCTTGGTTTCTCTTTCTGTGCACTGCCTATTGCCTGCACCACAGTCCACAAGCTCCATCACTAGATATAAATGCAAGCCTGGTACCAACAATGCAGGAAAACAACAACAACAACAAGAAGATTAACCACTTTACCCCCGGCGGTACGAATTTCTCCGTCCCTTTTTTCCCCCCTAAAAAACCAGGGACGGAAAAATCGGTACCTTCCGCGCTACCGCCGCTGACCACGCTCCCGCCACTCGTGCGCGTGCTCCCACCACTCGTGCATGCCGCCGCCCGCTTGCCTGGAGATCAATGAACGGGAAAATCCATTCCCGTTTGTTGATCTAAGCCCCCGCAATGATCTGCTGCTTCTTTGAGAAACAGCGCGATCATTGTGATTCTCCCAGCGTCCTACTGCTTCCTGTAAGCGTCCTTCCGGACGCTTACAGGTCGCATGTAAACAGACTCAATGTGGCCATCTTGTGTCCAAATAGTAAACTACACCCTAAAGCATTTTACACATACAAAGACATTGTTTTACACAATAAATTAACTCATTACCTCCCACACTCCCCAATTTTTTATTTTTTTTTGTAATTAAAAAAAAAATACAATAAAAAAAACATAAATAGTTACCTTAGGGACTGAACTTTTTTAATATTTATGTCAAGAGGGTATAACACTGTTACTTTATAAACTACGGGCTTGTAATTAGGGATGGACGCAAAACTGAAAAACATGAACCTTTATTTCCAAATAAAATATTGTCGCCAAACATTGTGTTAGGGACATAATTTAAACGGTTTATTAACCGGGACAAATGGGCAAATACATTTCATGGGTTTTAATTACAGTAGCATGCATTATTTAAAAACTATAATGGCCGAAAACTGAAAAATAATATTTTTTTCCCACATTTTTTCCTATTTTCCCATTAAAACACATTTAGAATAAAATAATTCTTGGCATAATGTCCCACCTAAAGAAAGCCTAATTGGGGGTGAAAAAAAAAACAAGATATAGTTCATTTCATTGTGATAAGTAATAATAAAGTTATAGACGAATGAATGGACGGAGCGCTGAAAGGTGAAAATTGCTCTGGTGTTCAAGGGGTAAAACCCCTCAGTGGTGAAGTGGTTAAAATGTTAATAACTAGGATGGGATAAACTGCCTGGTCATAGCACATCAAGTACATCTTATATTTGTAGGTGTGGCAAGTCAAGACAAAATAAAGAAAAATCAACTATTCCTCAGTGAGTCTATGCATGTCAGTTTTACTGCTGGTTATTGAATATTTCCCGTAGTGTCTCAAAACAGTCAGAGAGAGAAAGTGAGAGAAAAGGTACAATATCATTGATTCAATAACAAAATTGTATGTGCAACTTCCATGCACTATTTTTATTGCACAAAGTCCTGCAAAATGTAGTTTAGGATGCCTTAAACATTATAAACAGAAGATTAATATTTTGCACAATTTTACATAATGCTTCATTAGTACTGTTACCTTAAAGGGTAATACTGTGTACATTTGAACATAATTCTGCTTTACTGCTGTTATAAATTACAGTAATCTTCTACACATTTGTAAATGTTCATGTGTTTGTAGTGTTACCATAAACTTATTGTATCTGTGCACGCTTTCACTTAAAGAGTAACTGTCAGGCTGCAAAAGCTAATTTAAACCTCTATTCTCCTGTGTTAAACAGTTTAGAAGGAAGCCAAAAAGGCAATACTGAAGTTAAAAATCTTTCTTACTTTGATGTTTGCTGAATAGCAATCCTCTTTATTCCCAAGCTCCTAAGGAGGCCGACAGGCCGCATAACAGATACTGCAGAGCATGCTGGGGCTGCTTCTTCTCCCTACTGCACTCCCTTGGGCCTCCCCTTCATTTCCCTATCCCGCCCTGAGGCTGCTTTCACAGTGGGAAGTTACAGGCTCATGTTACAGCAGCTTGTAACTTGCAGCCCAACTCACAGCACTGAAAAATCAATGTGCTGTTCACAGTGCACATGTTCCGTTAGAGCAGGGGTCTCAAACTCAATTTACCCGGGGGCCGCAGGAGGCAAAGTCAGGATGAGGCTGGGCCGCATAAGGGAGTTCACGTGTCCCCGCCGCAAAACGAGGGCTGCAGAGCCCCCAAATCGCCCCGGGGGCAATCCGCCGGCATTTCCTGGAAGGGGCAGAGCTTTCAGCTTCAGCTCTGCCCCTCCTGACGTCAATCGCGGCGGATCGCCGCCTCTGCCCGCCCACTCTAAACATAAAAAAAAAAATTGGGAAAAAAGGAAAAAATGCCCGGAATCTTCATACAGCCATATTACGGCTGTATAGCGATCCCTGGCCAAAGCGCTGCGGCTGCGTATGGACCCCCTGGAAACTCTGTCAGGAAATGTATTGCTCTTTCTTTTGATACATGTAAAATTACACTACCGTTAGGCTTGCTACTAAAAGTGACATTTACCGCATTTAAAAGTATACTATTTTCCTTCGAAACTTTAAAATCGATTTTCTCAAGAACTATAAGGTCTTTTTGAAAAATTGTTTTTACCTCTTATTCCTAATGATCTCCTTAACATATCCTGCAAATTTAGGGTTTCTAGCATTTAAGGTGGATTTGCTATTAACCATTAAAGTCGGCGGGTTTTTAAATGTGTATTTTTTTCCTTTGCAACTTTAAAATCGATTTTCTCAAAAACTATAAGGCCGATTTGAAATTTTTTTTTTCCTCTTGTAGCCACTGGGGGCCCCTACAAGCTCTGCGGCCCTGGGGCCACAAAATATTGTATCGCGGGCCGCAAATGGCCCGCGGGCCGCGAGTTTGAGACCCCTGCGTTAGAGTATACTGCATGAGTCCGCTATTGTTCCTAGCCACATGGCTAATTAATATTCACTGCACAGTAGTGTTGTCTGGATCATGAACCATTATGATCTTGATCTGGATCCTTTTTGTGAGTTAAATCATCCGATATTCGGTTCACAGTGGATGTCTGGAAGAAACAGGAACTGCAGCTTCTGTCACTCTGCTGCAAATGATTCAAAGATTCGGTTCAAAGATCCAGATCTTTTCAATAATCTGATTTGAATCAGAGCGACAGACAATATGCCCCGTTAGACCAGAGACTGGTGGGAGTGTCTGAGGGCTGGAACTTGGGAGGGCTAAAGAATCATCAATCAGGAAGCAGGGTAAGGGAGGATATTACATCACAATTGGCTTCATAGAAGACAGTCAAACATGGAACCTGCCATGAGCTGTCAGGAGCATCAATCTCTGCAAATACTATATAAAAATTCTGTGAAATCCAAACGTGGACAGTGAAATACATATGTAATGTAAGTACAGCCAATATTTAGCTACTGATATATGTGTTTTTTTTCTCTGAGACCCTATACCTAACAGCTCCTCTTTAAGTCTAGATGACGTGCACATATTTGTGAGGATAAAAAGCCGATCTCACACTTGCCTACAGATTCACAAAGCTTTGTGAACATGTGGCAGACTCAACAATCCCTAGAAACTTGTAATATCACTAGGCTTGATGGACAGCTGTCTGTAGATGTCTGACCAGACAACGGAGCACCCACAGCGTCTTGTACACAAATACTATTTTTAACCACCTGGCACAGGACAATTAAATACACACATCGGCATGGAAGGAATTAAATAGGCAGCAGAAACACATATAGTAGAATGTAATACGTTATTCAGGAGGCTCAATTTTACATCAATTATCCTGAATTTCAGCATCAGAATCACATCCAACATGAATATATTACTGTATATTAGTATGCAACCTTGCTTTTTCATCGATGTTTAGCCTAGGCTACTTAGCTATGTAGAGTTCCAGAGCACTCTGGGAAATCTGGTGTTGTTACTGTTCACTTCTGAAAACACAAAACAAACAAACATTCTGCAGTGATGCTCCTTGAGCAGTTCAGATATCACCACCTGTGATTAATTTAAAGGACACCCGAGGTGAAAATAATCTAATAAAATAAACAATTGTATCTATACTCCCTCTCATAAAAAATGAGTTTTTTAAGATATTCCACAGTTTTATTTTATATTTAAATCTACTTTTTAAGTTTTTACTGTTTTATTGTTTTTTCTCAATGACACATTCCTTGAAATATACCAGAGCTAAAATCTATGAACTATTGACCATTACTATCTCTTTCCTGCTTTTAGAAGCCATTTTCTGCTAGGAAAGTGTTTTATAGTTGTAATTTCTTATCAGTGAGGGTCACATTGTAGTCTGACCCAGTCCCGACTGAGACAGGAACTGACACTTAAATACCTAATGTTTAATTCTTTCAGGTAGAGAAAGAAAGAAAAAGGAACACAGCATAGTTATTTGTGTGCTAGGCACTGTTCATTCACATGTAGAGAAAAAGAGACACCGGGAGCCCAATATAGTGTAGTATGTACAACAGTGATACAGCATACAACAGTTCAAAGTTCAGTAAACGCCAGGCGCCTCGTTTACTGAACTTTGAACTGTTGTATGCTCCCCCATTTTTTATTGCCTGAGGAAGTGAGGTTACGCCTGCGAAACGCTTTGCAAGTTATCGTTGAGTATGCCAATAAAACGTATGTTTAAATAATTGACAGTTTCTAGTTTCTGCTTATCGGAGGTAAGTCCACCACTACCTCCCAAGCAATTTTAACTATTTTAGTGTTGTTTTTACTCTTCTGGTGCCTCAGTTCATCTCACTGTTCATTCACATGTCTGTCTCAACATGTCACCTCAGGTAAATCAGGGTAAATGTAACAATGTGCAAACACTGACTTAAAGTGTAAAAGTGTACCTGAGGAGTTTTTCTTTTTTATTGACAGATGGGACACAGAGGCATGTTCCTTTTTCCATGACATGCCTCTATGTTCTCCTGGCGCCACTCTTTCCCACCTGCTCTGCACTGCCACCCTACCCTCCGAATTTACTGACATTTAGGTTGACGATAGACTAGTAGAGGATCGGTTGTCCTTTGCAAGAAATAGGCACTCCTGTAAACCACCACCTCTGGCAGTAGGAATGTCCCTCCTCCCTCTCTGTGTCTTTTCCCCATCTCTCTGTGTCTCAGCTCTCTGCTCTGAGACGCTGCAGTGTTGTGTGCCTGAAAGGACTGCATCCATTTAAAAAAACAAAAAAAGAAAAAACCTTCCTGCAACACGATTGTCGAATGGAGAGATGCGAAACAGTGAGGACATAGGAAGGAGAGCTACTTCAGATAGGATACTTTTTTTTTATTTCTGTGCCACCTCAGGTTCTCTTTAAAAATGTATAAATGAATATTGAAAAATATAAGCAATTTTAATTATTAAGTTACATTTAGTATAAATGAAGAAGGAAAAAAGAAAAAAACACAGATGTTAAATCATTGAATAGGTTTGTTGGAACAGAAAATAATTGATACGGAATGACTATTGATTGCTCATCTCTAAAAATGATGTGGCTTTAAAGAGAATCTGTATTGTTAAAATCGCTCAAAAGTAAACATACCAGTGCGTTAGGGGACATCTCCTATTACCCTCTGTCACAATTTCGCCGCTCCTCGCCGCATTAAAAGTGGTTAAAAACAGTTTTTAAAAGTTTGTTTGTAAACAAACAAAATGGCCACCAAAACAGGAAGTAGGTTGATGTACAGTATGTCCACACATAGAAAATACATCCATACACAAGCAGGCTGTATACAGCCTTCCTTTTGAATCTCAAGAGATCATTTGTGTGTTTCTTTCCCCCATGCACTGAAGTTTCAGGCTGCTCTTTTCTTCCTGCAAACAGCTTTGCCCTTGTTTGTAATTCCTCAGTATGTGAAAGCCCAGCCAGCTCAGAGGACGATTTATCCAGCTTGTAAAAGATAAGAGAGAGAAGAGAGAAGCTGCTCTAATCCCAAATAACACACAGGCAGTGTGCATAAAGGGGAGTTCATAGCAGAACCACAACACTGAAGAACTTGGCAGCCTTCCAGACACAGGCCGACAAGTCTGACAGGGGAAAGATACATTGATTTATTACAGAGACTGTGTTAGTAGAAAGTGCTGCAGTTAGCCAGAACACATTAGAATAGCTTTTGGAATGTGTAGGATGATAAAAAACAGGATGCAATTTTTGTTACGGAGTCTCTTTAATCCTTACTTAATAGAGCACTGTAGAAAAGTTTGGACCTTACCTTTGCTTTTATTCAACAGCTTTTAAACATATGGTGTAGAAATGATGATTGCACAATTTATAGAAATCTCCATTTTGGTAATTGATGAATTGAGTTTTAGTGACCTTTCCTTTGACTGCTTAATTATATACTTTTATAGACTGCCGTCCTTTCCGTATTATTACCTGTGAAACGTGTAGCTTAAAATACTATATATTATACGTTTCATCATTCACAAAACAGCCACATTGAAAATTCAGCTGTACGTGCTCATAATGTATTTCTTCACGGTTGCTTAATCACAAGTGCTTTAAGAATAATTAATTAGATTCAATGGGAGATGTTTCTTGATAATAGCCTCACTAGCCCCTTTGGACATGCAGAGTCAACCGCTTTTCATAGTGTAATGTACTGTGGTTTTGCACACTTGATTACACACAAATTGACTTTTTAAGTACAATGTTTGTGCCATCACCATGTTCTTTGTATTTGTGCCTACCTATTCAGACATAGTAAGGAGCTCTGAAATTGTTTCTCAACCGAATACTATTGCCAAGCAACGAAATTGTACATCCATGTTGTTTCCTGCTCTTTCAATAGAAAGTGGACAAGAATTCAGAACTTCCTCTCTGCTCTAAAAGTTACGCAACAGAATAATACACTTTCAAGAAAAACATGACCACAGCTGCAGATAGGCTAGTACTGTTCCCTTGGGTTGCACGCTCTCTCCTATTCCAAGCTGCTGGGAGAACTACCAGCTACCCAAGAACATCACAGAGTTTCATCAAGCACCAGCAATCAGAGCAAGCTAATAAGGTGCCTATACATTACTCAATTTATGGCATCAATCTCCCACAGATTCCATCATAATAATCTTCGAGAGATCAATGCAGCAATGTAGCTGCCAGATCATCTTTCCCGAGCCGAAATGAATTAAAATGATCGATCAACCATGCTGGAAACACAAATGATAGTCACATTCAATTTCCCAGTGACCAACAGACATGTCAAACCCCTGACCAGTCTCCCCCCAGAGGTAGCAAGAAAAAAGGGCCCTGGCTGAGGGTGGACGAGAAGGGCACCCCCATAGACTTTAATGCAATTATCATTAATACGGCAAAAAAGGACACCACAATAAACATTGTTAACAAAATTAGAACATTCAAGTTTTTGAAGTATGTTATCGTTTCAGAAGCTTGCAACATTATAGTTTTTATCATATTATTACGTTTGTATGTACAGATTTTACGTTATTGTTTCTATGTGGAAAAGGGTGTTTCTCTGCAGAGGGAGTGGTTAGGGTTAGGCACAAACTGGGGGGGGGGGGGTTAAGGTTAGGCACCACCGGGGGTGTTAGGGTTAGGCAACACCAGGGGGATGGTTAGTGTTAGGCACCATCGGGGGGTGATTAGGGTTAGGCACCACCAGGGGAGTGGTCAGTTTTAGGCACCATCAGGGGAGGGTTCTGCGTGAGAGTAGGGTTAGGTTAAGCTGTATTGTTGAATTACGTAACTATTTTTAACGTTAATATCTTTTTGTCATTAATTACCGTCTGTTTTAACAACGGTATTTAGCATTCACCAAGTTTGACAATGATATTTATTGTTATCAGATTTCGTTATCCACAGGCACCATTTCATTATCCAGCCGGGCCCATTTTCACGGTGCCCTTTTTTTCATGCACACCCCTCATGTGTACACCAACACCCCACTTTTTGGTGAGTGTTGCAGCATAGTTTTGGCTCAACTGGCCACTGGCACACCTCCTCCTATATCCCACAAGACTTATTCCCATCATGAAGAAGACCTCTTCCCACCATAGCACCTGTATCCCCGTGACCTCTCTGTACAGTATGTACTGACGTCACGTACATGCAGCAAGGTCACGTGATACAGGCACGGGGGGGTGCCTGTATCACGTGACCAACAGTGGAGAAAGATGTGGAGGAAGCATGCCAGTGGACATTTAAGCCAAAACTACGCTGCACACTCATCAGGGGTAAAGGGAGAGGTGACACATTACTTGGGAGACCTGGGGGGGGGGGGGGGGGGCAGCAGGTGAAGGAAGCTGGACAGATTTCCAATAGATTTCAACATGAGTCCCCAGGGAGAAAACGCTGTATAAATATTATTGTTATTGTTATGTGTGCAATGTGTGGTAGCAAAAGATCCCTCTCTGATCAGATTCGATCACAGAGGGATCTATCTGATGATCAAATCTGCTGCTCTATCTGCCAATGCAGGGACACCTTGGCCCATATGCAATTCACTTTTTCTCCTGCGTTTTCTCCTAGGTGATATTTTCAAATTTGTCAATAAACTGTTTTTTACACCACCAGAAAGCAAGAAAAAACTTAAAATATTTTTCATAGCACATTTTAACCGTCTTTTTGGTAGTTTTTTAGTTGTAAAGTTGCAAATTAGTCTAAATAGATGATGAAAATGATCTCCTAGGAGAAAACTCAGGTGAAAAAGTTAATTGCATATGGACACTTAACCCTGTACAAGGCTGCAGTAAGATTAAATGGGGATGCATTCATCCTCATGCATGTAAATGTATATCTCTATGCAGGAATAGTTTTGTAAATGTGCAAGTTTAATCCCTGAAGAAGAATCAAAGAGAAAGAGAAATAGGAACAGAAGAGCCTAAACTCTCTTTCGACATTCAGGAAGATTTAATAATACAGGAATCTCTCTGAATATGATTAGATTCTTGGAGCAAACACTGGTTCACTTCCTCGTTCCCTGGTTCACCACTCCTTCAGTAAATCACCCTTGAAGGTCTGAGTAATATATAAAACCTTCAGGCCATTATAAATCACGTACTGTAAAATGTCCAGCTTCCAAATTTTCTGCTGGATATTGTCTAGAACAGGGAAAATGTATGTACCCATATGATCCATTAATGTCAGCATCAATGTCTTCTCTTCAATAGACAAGCCTCTTAGATTGGTTTTATTCAGTCAAGTACTTTATTGATCTCTGCATATATTCCTCAGATTCTTTGTCTTACAGTATTATACATATTCTCTGCCTTTCACTGCAATGCAATTTATACCTCAATTTCATAGGATAACCAGGAACCTGTTTACACTGAGCAGAGTCAGGGCTGCCAAAAGCCATAATAATTTACTTTGTGGGCTGTGTGTAAGGTACAGTCAGGGGTCACCTTGGTTTCCCCATGCAGTGTAAATTCTGGGACTCCCACCATGGCCCATTAATGTACCCCCTGATGGCAGCCCCAACCAGGTAGATCAGTTCCTACTTATACGTTTTCATATGCAGACGTTGAGGCTCACTGCCTCATTGTTTAGCTCCTTTATCTCCTCACTTAGGCCCCTATTTAATCTTTTTTCCTACGTTTTCTCTCTGGAGCTAATTTCAGTGTTGCTTGCAGATTTTCACCAATGTTATTTTCGCATTGAAAATGCTATTTTCAATTTCGATAAAATATTTGCAAAATACATTTTATTTTAACCACTTCACCCCAATGCGGTTTTTACCCTAACGGACAAGAGCGATTTTCACCTTTCAGTGCTCATCCCTTTCATTTGCCAATAGCTTAATCACCACTGATCACAATGAAATGATCTATATCTTGTGCTTTTCACCACCAATTGGGCTTTTTGGGGTTGATATTTGTTTTCAGTAATTACTTTATTTTCTATGCATTTTAAAGGGAAAAACAAGGAAGAAATGAAAAAAATACACTATTTCTCCAATTTCATCCTCTATAGTTTTAATATAAACACTGCTACTGTGCATAAAACCCACACATTTTATCTGCCTGTTGGTTCTGGTTATCACAAGATTTTAATATTGTCCCTAGTACAAAGTATGGTGACAGTATATTATTTGGAATAAAGGTGTATTTCTTCTACGGTGTTTTTTTCCTACTATTTTCACGTGCACACGCACGGGAGCGCGCACACGCACGAGCACGCATGTGCACACATGCCCAAGCACAGAGGCAGCTGCACTGTTTGAGTTATTAAAACATCCTGGAGCTGTTAAGAGGCTCTAGCAGGATGTTTTTATAAGTCAAGTTGTCATTAAGTGGTTAACTAAATGGTCAAAACTGGAAAAAAATTAATGAATATTCACAGTAAATGCAAAAAAGTATTATTTTACAATGAAAATTAGCTAAATGGATTATTTTTTGCATTGTAAAATGCAAAAAAACACACAAACTTATTACAAGATGATTTTTGATGCTATTTTCATTCGAAAGTCGAATTTAACATTATTTTTAGGAAAATTAATGAGAGTACTAAAAAGTAGATAAAGAAGTAATATCAAACTTTATGCCAGGGGCTTAACCTCCTGCCGCCCGCGTCACGCCAGTAGGCGTGGCCGCGGCGGCAGCCCCAGGACCGCCTAACGACAATTGGCGTAAAGTCCTGGGGCTCTGTTTAGCATGAGATCGCGCGCATGGTGCTCCGCCCCGCCTTCAGTCTCCGAGCGGCTATTGCCGCTCGGGAGACTGTTAGACGGCGATTACGCCGTCTATTTACACTGTGCAGCGCTGCGATGAGCAGCAGTGCTACACTGGGGACAGCCGTGTGACACGGCTGTCCCCATGGGGGACAAGAGAGCGATCGGCTCTCATAGGCAGAAGCCTATGACAGCCGATCGCCATAATTGGCTGGCTGTGGGGAGGGAGGGAATAAATTTAAAGAAACAGTTTTTTTTCCTAAAATCCCATAACAATAATATTTATTTAAAAACAAATAAACATGGGGGGAGCGATCAGACCCCACCAACAGAGAGCTCTGTTGGTGGGGAGAAAAGAGGGGGGGGATCACTTGTGTGCTGAGTTGTGCGGCCCTGCAGCTTGGCCTTAAAGCTGCAGTGGCCAATTTAGCTAAAAATGGCCTGGTCACTAGGGGGGTTTAGCCCTGCAGTCCTCAAGTGGTTAAAAGATGTTTTGTTGATAAGAGGCGTGAAAACGACTCCTGGGAGAAAACTTAAAACGTTTATTGAATAGGTGCCCTAGTGTCTCTCACCACTACCCTCTAGACTGTAAGCTCACAAGGACAGGGTCTTCCCTTTAGTGTTTCCTTTTTTCTGCTGTACTTGATGTATTCATTGAACACTTGCTAGCAGGGGCATATCAATAGACCTGCAAATAATGCAGCTGCAAGGGGACCCAGAAGCAGCAGGGGGCCGCTGCTGCTGCTTATATTGCGCTTTTCTCTTGGCAGACTCAAAGCGCCAGAGCTGCAGCCACTAGGGCGCACTATAAAGGCAGTAGCAGCGTTAGGGAGTCTTGCCCAAGGTCTCCTACTGCTGGCTTACTGAACAGGAAGAGCAGAGATTCAAATGGCAGGTCATAATACACAGCTTCAGAGTAGTAACTGGAATATGCAGATTCCTTTATGCCCTGAAAGTCAGGCATCTGTCCAAGATCTATGGACCCCAGTGCAAATTTCACAATTGTCCCTCCTCCCCAGCACTGTATACAGTATATAATAATGCATGATACAAGTCACAGCCACTATGTGATTAACAAAAACCACTATTCAAAGCAAATATAGAGGTGATCATTACTACTACAGCCCCAATAAGGAGCTAATGCAGTAACTGCAGAAGGGGCCCATGTGAGCACAAGTCCAGGGGCCCTGGAACAGTTACAGCCTCGGAATCCTCTTCATGGTTTGGGTAAAATTAGAAAAGCTTTAACCTTCCAGCATTTTTTGTGAAGGTGGTAGCTGGAAAAGCTGGAGGATACCCATGCACAGTTGGAAAGACCATAAAGCTCTCAAGGCAGGAATTTAGGGCATGACAGTCACAGGTGTGCTTCAGTAGTGCCATAGACCGTATGGAATTTGCATCTATGGTATGCCGGGGAGGGGGGGGGGTTTGGTATAGGTACTCGGGTACTGTATAGTGCATGCAATGCTTATGACTTTGCCTACACTGTAGCTGCACTGGTATAGCGGTAGGGACCATGGTTAGTGATCAGATCGCTTGTAAGTTTTAAGCTCACACATAGTGGCAGGGTCAGAGGGTTAAGGCTCATACACATGAGCCACAGCGGTGGCTCGAGCCATAAAAAAAAAAAGCAGTGACAGCTCGTCGCCAGGTCCCTCTGTGCAACAGCCGTACACCCTGTGCACAGAGGAACACAGATTTGGCGGAAGCTGTCGCCGAAGGTTCCTCCCCCCCGCCGGAAGCTCCATACATTGTGTATGGAGTTGCTGTCGCTAGTCCGCATACACACGACGGACTAGCGACAGTTGCGTCGAAGTTGCGTCGAAGTTGCGGCGACAGCTGTTGCAGGCGATTGACCAAGTCAATCGCCTGGCGACAGCTCTGAGTAGCGACGGTTCGGGGCGCGCGTGTCATACACACGGGCGACCTGTCGCCGGAACACACGCATGCCACGTGGTTGTGGTGACAGTTTTAGCCCGTGTGTATGGGCCAGGAGATAGGAACGGGTCTGGCTATGATAAAGCTGAGCCCCAAGGGTTAGGTTAATATTAGGCATGGAGAGAGAAGTTAGTGTTTGGTGTGGAGAGAGAACGTTAGTATTAGGCTTGGATAGGGGAGGTAAATGTTTGCTGTGGGGAGGAGAGGTTAATGTTAGACGGGAGATAAATATTTTTAATATCGATAATATCTTGCTCCTTAAAGTGGACCTGAACTCTTGCACAGGACAGAAGGAAAACATAGATAAATGCACCCTGTATGTATTTAGAGAGTTTAGCCTGTCTATTTCACCTCATTTGTGTCTAATCACAAGTTGTAATTTGATTTATCCTCTGTGTCAGCTGACTGCCATGGCAGATAAGCCATATAAGCTAATTTGAAAGCACAGGATGTTAACAATATGTCTGCTTCCATGAAAGCAAGAAATAGACACACTGGAGATTTATTGTAGGATTTGTATCAGCTGTAACAAAGAAATGTTTTTCTTTAAAGGTAGGTTATTATGCTGCTGCATATCTTTTTAGAGCAGAGAGGAAGTTCTGAATTCAGGTCCTCTTTAATTTACCCACAAACCTTCTAAATGTACGCTAAAGGAATATCTAGACAGTGTGCTCTGACAGAACTTATGAGTACATACATAAACTCCAGTTGTAAAAGGCATGCATTCCACCCCCCAAGCAGACAAGCATGCAAAAATATATTGGAGAATAGATGTTTTCATTTACTCGGAAATAATATAATGAATTTTTTTTTTCCAACATGCAAAATCGGAAAACAATCGTTGCACATACTGTCATTGATTTAACAAGCAAGAGGAATAAATGAGGCTCGTACAGCGCAATCAATATTTAGGATATTGACTTCACAAAGCATAACAAAAGAACAGCAATATTATTTTAATTATGACGTACAATAAGAAAAAAAATAAGGTAAATAAATCTGCCAGTCATTACTTATGGTATTTGAAATATAACGTTACATTAAAAACTGTTTTTGCTATTTAAGTGGAACTCCAGGTACCAAGTTAAAACCATGCGGTTTTAGACAGACCTATCTTCATTAAAGTGGCATTGAAGCAAAAAAATAAATAAATAAATAAAAATAACGTACGAGATAATGAATTGTATGTGTAGTACGGATAATTAATAGAACATTCGTAGCAAAGAAAAGAGTCTCATATTTTTATTTTCAGTTATATAGCTTTTTAATTGCATTTTTCTCTAATATTTGCAGTTTACAAACTATACTCTGTATTTTAAACTATGAAACAGAGCAGAGCTAATGACCCTTTGAACTTCCCTGCAGTAAAACCTTATCTGACATTGTCTTTCACTGTTTCTTTGATGCATAAGTGCATCAGAAAACAGCATTGTCTTCCACCTAAGTTGGGTAAGCTCAGATAAGCTCTTTTGCATAGATTACAACTGATGATTGTCAGCGTTTGACATACAGTGCTGTTACATGGCAACAAAAAATTGCTTCTTGTCACATCTGAGTCTGACTGTGGTCATGCATAGATGTGCCTCCATGAAATGAACACCTACCAGCCACCCATATCAACCCTTTTCTTAGTTCTAGGTGGGTGCTCCAGAACTGCTAACAGACAGTGGATTCATTGCCTGCATCTTGAAAACTATCCTTCATTTTATAGGTAAACAGTGGAGAGGGCAAATAACTAATGTTATGTGGTAGTGCCTTTTTTTGTTCAGTTTTTATGGGTAAAATATTAAGTTGCAAGGCCAAGAAATCAAAGTTATAAACAGTAGCAGTTGATATGTTGAGTGAGGGGCTCTCCGCAGACAAACTCCAGATCCTGAACGTTAAAAATAGTTAAAAAGTCTTCTCTATGAGATGGTCGGTCGCTCTCCAATCAAAATAAAAAAAAGTTGGATAAATCACAGACGGTAGCACAGAACTAAGGGATAGACATCTTAATAGGTGGAAGGAGGTGCCCCAGGGTGTACATAGCTCTTGTAAGCTATATGAAACACTAAGTGGTCTTAGCTTGGATGGGGAATGGAATTTTAGATATACATTTATTGGATATAAATGATGACTCATTTCAGGGGTCTTACCCACTTCTTTGGGTCAATAGAAGTTTTTTTAAAAGGAACACTATTGATTAAAATATTTTTTTTTAATTTGGGATTGAGAGAATTCCTGAAGTGCTGGTAAATAGTGATGTACACATTTTATTTGCTTATCTCTTTTTAGTTTACTGTAACAAATTCCTTTCACTCTGAACTGACGGCAGTCTGCTCTAATCTGACGCTGAGTGAGCCATGAGGGGAGGGGGAAATTCCCTTACAGTGCATATGCTAACCCTGTGTGTGAGAGAAAGTCCTGTGTCCTGTGTCTCTGACTGAAGTGTCTGAAAAGAGCAGAGGAAATGAAATTTGTTATAAGCATTTGTAATTGTTTGTGACACCACAGCTTTTCATACTTTTTTTTTATTTCAGGGAAAAATACTCTTTGGTCTGATATGATATGCAAAAAACAACATTGGCTGTGCACTGAAGCAGAGACCCCTTTTGAGAATGGTTCGTCCCAATAGAGCTAAATCCTACACACAATGCATTAAAGCTTTTGCCTCTGATATTTAACATGAAAGTAGGAAAATGTTTACACAGCTACTAAGACATTAGTTGTACAATGTCATTTTAGAACACTTGGTTTTATAGTGTTCCTTTAACCTGCTGGGCATTCTGATTCCCGCGGCCATGCGGGAGGGTTTTTTTTCGCCCAAGTTTTTTTATATCATGTAGCTAGCCTAGCGCTAGCTACATGATTCTCCCCTTGCTGACTTCCTCCCACCCTTCCGATCGCCGCCAGCGATCACGCCCATAAGGAAATCTCGTTTTGAACGGGATTTCCTTTAGGGCTTCCCCCATCGCCGTGGCGATGAACGGAGTGACATCATCGGCGTTGTGACGTCACAGGGACTCCCAATCCACCCCAAAGCACAGCCTGGTGGCGATTGGCCAGGCTGCTGCGGGGGCCCTCTTTTGCGTCGGGTAGCGGCGGATCAGCGGCGAGCGGCGGCGATCAGGTAGGACACGCAGCAAGCAAAGTGCTTGCTGCGTGTTTAAAAAAAAATTATTCAAATCGGCACAGCGGGGCCTAAGTGGTGCCCTCTAGCATCTCTGGATGAGCTCAGCTCGTCCAGAACGCTAGGGAGGTTAACCACCTTACGACCACCCAATGTCGATTGGTGGCCCGCAAGGTGGCTCCCCCAGGGTCACCTAACGCAGATTGGCATCAAGTCCTGGGGGAGTGCATTGCAGGGGATCCCGCGCGCGGATATCCACTGGAGTAAACAGTTTGCTGCTGGCAACGATCAGTGCCGGCAGACTGTTAGATGGCAAAACCACCATTTATTTACATTGTACAGTGCTGCGCTCTCCTGTGGCGATGTACAGGGACAGCTCTGTCACAGCTGTCAACTTGATTGGCTCATAAGATGATCGCCTCTCATAGGCTGATGCCTATGAAAGCCAATCACACTGATTTGCTCTCCGGGGGGAGGGAGGGATGCTGGGTAGGGAAAGAAAAAGAAGAATTTTTATAAAAAAAATAATAGCAATAAAATTGATAATAAAAACCAACAACTGTTGCAGCAGGAATCAGATGCTCTGTTGGTGGCAAGAAAAGGTGGCAAAATTAATTTGTGTGTTAAGTTGTATGGCCCTGCAGCGAGCTGTTAAAGCTGCAGTGGTCTGAATTGTTAAAAAAAAATAGCCTCGTCACTGGGGGGTGTAAACCTGTGGTTCTCAACTGGTTAAGAGAAACACTCTAGACTAGGAACACCTGTATTAGAGGGCGCTCCTAGTCCAATATATTTCTCTAAAAAGACCCTGTTATATTGACCTGAAGAAGCGGGTAAGGCTTGTGAAATATGTCATAATTTGTGTCCACAAAAGCCTTATACGCTTGGGGCACCTCCTCCAATCTATTAAAGTTATAAACATCTTTCTAATAGGTACCAAGGGATCTGGATACTTGCAATTTGTATATTTGTATCTGAAGGATGTGCTGTGCTAAAGTAACACAAAGAGGTGAATAGCATCATATGCAACTATAAGCAGCAATAGAGTTCCTTGTTTCTCTCCATCTAGTAATATACAACTAAAAGTGCCTAGTAAATCCAACAATGAATAGAAGTTTTAAAGGGACACTGTAGGGGGTCGGGGGAAAATGAGTTGAACTTACCCGGGGCTTCTAATGGTCCCCCGGAGACATCCTGTGCCCGCGCAGCCACTCACTGATGCTCCGGCCCCGCCTCCAGTTCACTTCTGGAATTTCAGACTTTAAACTCTGAAAACCACTGCGCCTGCGTTGCTGTGTCCTCGATCCCGCTGATGTCACCAGGATCATACTGTGCAGGCCAGGGCCGGATTTACCATAAGGCACTCTAGGCACGTGCCTACAGACGCCTGATTGGGCAAAGGGCGGGGTTAAATCATGTCACATTAAAAACCTAAAAAATGCAACACTAATACCAGCACCGCTCGCCGCCTCCTCTGTGCACCATGTTCCGGTAGCCATGGCCGCAACTACGGTGAGGGGTGGGCAGCTAGTGCCACACACACACACAGTCTGTCATTACGTGCCGCTCTCCCCGCCCACCAGCCGCCCTATTCATGCCTGCACGCAGCACTGCAAGTGAACAGCAGGCTGCATGCAAAGGCGGCACGATTGTTCCTCTCTGTTGCTGGAGTCTTGGGAGTGTGGCAAACCACGTGGGCGGACAAGAAGATGCGGAGGGACTGGACTCCCTTACCAGTGAAATTAGCCTGCCTGGCTGCGCTGGTATTCCCAGAGCCATGATGGAAGGGAGAGGAGGAATAATCCAGCAGGAGCGCAGGTAGGCAAAAAGCTCCACCCAGCTGACTTCTGCTCTCTTGCTCCATGCGTCCAGTGTTTACGTCACCCAGCAGCGCCCCCTGCGTCTTCTCCATGGTTACAGCGCTTGACCATGGAGAGGATGCAGGGGGTGCAGCTGAGTGACGTCAACGCTGGACGCATGGAGCGTCCTTTGAAACGAGTCTCTCCCTCTTGCCCCTGCTGCCACTGACAACCCGAGTACTTCTCCACCACCCGAGTACTTCTCCCCCCCCCAGTCTCCCTCCGCCGCACGTGATATTGGACAGAAGAAGGACTTACTGACGGTCCCCCACCTCCACCTGGAGCCCCGCCCACTCTGACACCTGGGGGAGCCACTGCCGCCATAAAGTGGACCTGAACTCTTGCCCAGGACAGAGAGAAATGCAGCCTGTATGTAAGTAGAGGGTGTAGCCTGTCTAATACCCTCTCAGTACTTGATCTCTTACACAGGACAGAAGGGAAACTCCTGCACCCTGCTGTACGTATTTAAAGTTAAGCCTGTGTAATTCCCCATTATCTGTGTTTAATCACAACCACCTGACTGCCACAGCAGATAAGCTCATTAGTAAGCACAGGATGTTAACAAAATGTCTGCTTCCATGAAAGCAGGAAGTAGAAACACTGGTGATGTATTTTAGGATTTGTGTCAGCTGTAACAAAATAATTATTCTTTAAAGGTTATTATGCTGTTATGTATATTTTAGAGCACAGAGGAAGTTCTGAGTTCAAGTCCGTTCGCTGACTTGCCTCCTCTACCTGCTCTAACCTCCCACCTACCTACTTTCCTACCCTGACTTACTGCTCTCTGCATCTTTCCACCTACCTACCCCCACTGACCCCTCTCTGTGCTGTCTATACCCACTTGCTGTGCTCTCCCACCTACCTACACCCAATGACTGCTCTCTTTGCTCTATATACCTTCCTACTGCATTCTCCCACCTACCTACCCCCACTGACCCCTCTCTGTGCTGTCTATACTCAATTGCTGTGCTCTCCCACCTACCTACCCCCACTGACTACTCTCTTTTCTCTATATACCTACCTACTGCATTCTTTCACCTACCTATTCCAACTTACTACTCTCTGTGCCCTTTATATCTACCTGCTGTGCTCTCTCACCCACCTAAGGCCACTGTCTCCTCCTAGTAATAGCCTAAATTTGGAAAATTCCCTTAGTTGTTGGTAACATCTGCACATTGTTGGTATTGTTGGTATCTGGGTATTGGTGGTACTTGTCTTTGGTAACATTTGTATTACTTTTGTGGTTTTATTAAGAAAAGAAGGCGTGACATTATGGGTGTGGCCTGTTATGGGCGGAGTTTAGGGTGCCGGAGCTCATGTGCCTACAGGCTCTTGAGCTGTAAATCCGGCCCTGGTGCAGGCCCAGTATGGTCTGTGTCTGCGCAGTACGCTCCTGGTGACATCAGCAGGATCGAGGACATGGCAACGCAGGCGCAGTGGTTTTCAGACTTTAAAGTCTGAAATTCCATAAGTGAACTGGAGGTGAGGCAGGAGCATCGGTGAGTGGCTGCGCGGGCACACGATGTCTCCGGGGGACCATTAGAAGCCCCGGGTAAGTTCAACTTATTTTCCCACAACCCCCCTACAGTGTCCCTTTAAGGAGTATATTGTCTGATCTTTCATCAACAGCAGATGAAAACAGTAAATAAGATTTTAACCCATTTATCAGGTGGGAATCATGAAAATTATGAAACCTCCCCTCTAAAATACTCAAATGTCCTTTTGGCATTTGCACACTATCTGCTAGAACTCCAGACAGGGATCTTGCAAGGCTGTGGAAGGTAATGATAATGCTACATTTATCACTTCCCATAGCAGCAAATTATCTCTTTCCTTTTAAGGTGGGATTAAACTACCTAAACTAAAATTGCAGTAACTATTCTTAGGCACATAAAAGAACATTAGAAAGCATTCCCTGTGTTTAAAACATTTACTTTTAATGTAGAGAGCAGTGCAAACTTGCTTATCTCTGCTAATAGGCAATTTTAATCATTGCTAGGTAGTTATCTGCCTAGTCTCTTTACTCTACACCCCTCCTTTCCTGCTGAAGTGACTCAGCTGTTATCATGGGGATGTGTCTATTCAGCAGTGGCAACTGGCAAGCTTAAAGCAAACATGTACCGCTCTCTACATTGAAAGTAAACATTTTTACATGCAGGTAATGCTTTCACATTTTTTTTGTGTACCTAAGAGTAGATACTGCAATTTTAGTTTAGGGAGTTTAATCTTACTTTAAAGGGAATCTGAAGTGCAAATAAACCTATGATATAATGATTTGTATGTGTCGTACAGCTAAGAAATAGAACATTAGTAGCAAAGGAAAGAGTCTCATATTGTTCCAGTACAGCAGTGGTGGGCCGAAATTTTGCATTGAAATTTGCAATTACGCATCGTAATCGTAATGCGAATTTTTTAGAGAAAATCGTAATTAATTTCATATGTAATAGTAGTATTTAAAGATTTCGCGTTATTTTTTGTGTTATTTTTGCGAACTTTCGCGCCATTTTGTGTCGAATTTAAAGGTTATTAGCAAACCCCCATACATACTATTGCTACTAAAATTACTACATATATTAAGCAAATAATTTTTTTAAAAGACCTCGTAGTTTTTGAGAAATGTTTTTAAAACCATTTTGTACTTGCATTTTTAAAATCACATTTCTCAAAAACTATAAGGTATTTTTGCAAAATTCTTTTTTTGGATTGTACCCGCTATGCTCCTTAACTTATGTAGCAATTTTGGTGTCTATAGCATGTATGGGGGCTTTGCTATTTACTGCTAAAGTTGGCAAGAAATTACGTGAAATTTTATGCGCAATTACGAATCATCACTACAGTACAGGAAGAGTTAAAGAGTAACTGTCAGACTGCAAAAGCTAATTTAAACCTCTATTCTCCTGTGTTAAACAGTTTAGAAGGAAGCCAAAAAGTCAATACTGAAGTTAAAAATCTCTCTTACTATGATGTGTGCTGAACAGCAAGGCTGGTTTTTCCCAAGCTCTGAAGGAGGCCGGCAGGACACATAACAGATACTGCAAAGCATTCTGGGGCTGCCTTTTCTCCCCACTGCAGTACCTTGGGTCCTCCCCTTCATTTCCCTATCACGCCCTAAGGCTGCTTTCTCAGTCAGAAGTTACAGGCTCATGTTACAGCAGCTTGTAACAGAAGCCAGCACTGAAAAATCACAGGGCACATGTTCCGTTAGAGTATACTGCATGAGTCCGCTATTGTTCCTAACCACATGGCTAATTAATATTCACTGCACAGTAGTGTTGTCCATTAGGATCTTTTTTGTGAGTTGAATCATCAGGAAGCAGGGAGGATATGACATCACAATTGGCTTCATAGGAGACAGACAAACATGGAACCTGCCATGAGCTGTCAGGAGCATCATTCTCTGCAAATACTATATAAAAATTCTGTGAAATCCATACATGGACAGTGAAATGCATATGTAATGTAAGTACAGCCAATATTTAGCTACTGATATATGTGTTTTTTTTCTCTGAGACCCTATACCTAACAGCTCCTCTTTAAGAAACTTCAGTTGTTATCTATACAAAAGAGCTTCTCTGAACTCTCTAACCCAGGGGTCTCAAACTCGCGGCCCGCGGGCCATTTGCGGCCCTCGATACAATATTTTGTGGCCCCCGCCAGCAAAAGCAAAAGAGACACGGAAGCAAACCATTTTTGCCTATTTTACCTTAAAGTTCGCTTCAGTGCTCCCAAGTAATCCACCGCATCCCCGCCGCTAAACGAGGACTGCAGAGCCCTCAAATTCCCCAGGCAAACATCCACGACTGCGCTGAGGGGCAGAGCTTGCAGCTGTAGCTCTGCCCCTCCTGACGTCAATCGCCGCACGGATCGATGCCTCTCCCCGCCCCTCTTTGTGAAGGAAGAGTGAGAGGGGCGGGTAGAAGTGGCGATCCGCCGCGATTGACGTCAGGAGGAGCAGAGCTGAAGCTGAAAGCTCTGCCCCTTCCAGGAAATGCCGGCGGATTGCCCCCCGGGCGATTTGGGTGCTCTGCAGCCCTTGTTTTGCAGCGGAGACGCGTGAAATCCCTTCTGCGGCCCAGCCTCATCCAGACTTTGCCTCCTGCGGCCCCCAGGTAAATTGAGTTTGAGACCCCTGCTCTAACCCAACTTGGGCCGGCTACAGTGCTGTTTTCTGAAGCACTTATCTCAATCTGTCTCTCACTGTATCTTGTTTGTTTAAGGTTTTACTGCCAGCAAGTTCAAAGAGTCATTAGCTCTGCTCTGTTTCATCATTTAAAATATGGAGTGTAATTTGTAAACTGTAAATATTAGAGAACGATGCAATGTTATAGAAAAAAGCTATGTAACTGAAAATAAAAATATGAGACTCTTTTCTTTGCTACTAATTGTAATGAACAGCGGAGAAGCCGCCGTACGGTCTGGTGACAGGGCGGCTATCTCCGCATTCAGACCGGTGGTTTCCGCGCAGCAACACATGTCTGGCTTGTCTGGACCTTCTAGTGCACACAGATGGAGAGCTACACGTGCGCGCGCCAGACGACAGGAGATTTATACCAGCAGAAGGGGAATCAGCTGATCAGGCCGATCAGCTGATCCCAGTTGGACTCTGGATTGGCTGAGTGGCTCGGGCGGAGCTGCACAGCACTGCAAGTATATATAGATCTTGCTTGTCAGTTGCTGGTTGTCTGCCGTTGCGAATACTTATGTGTGAGCACTCAGACCTCAGTCAGATGGATCTTACAGTGTGTTAGAACCAGCAGGAGCTGGGAATTCACACTTAGCCAGATTACCTTTGCTTATACTCTGTTATACTCTAGACCAGTTCCAGGGTGTTGAGACCAAGGACCTCACACCCAAGCTTAGGATTGCTGTGTCATTACTCTGTTATACTCTAGACCAGTTCCAGGGTGTTGAGACCAAGGACCTCACACCCAAGCTTAGGATTGCTGTGTCATTACTCTGTTATTCTTTAGACCAGTTCCCGGGTGTTGAGACCAAGGACCTCACACCTCAGATTAGAATTGTGTTTATGTATATCTGTTATGACCTTCTGCTTTGCTGACCTCTCTCTTGCTTTTTGATTTGGTACCTCTGCCCATCTGTCTACCAGTTGCTGACCCTGCTTGTATCCGGTTACCGAATCAGTCTTCTGTCTTTGTACCTTATATGCTCGTGTGTTGCTGACCTGGCCTGTCTGACCTTCCTGGCTGTCACTCGTTCCCTGAGTGATTAGTCTGTCTGTACTTCCTTGGCACTAATCCACCAGGTGTCAGTTAGCTGCAAGGACCTCCTGTACCTCAGAGAGACCTTCCTGCAGTGCAGTCAGTGGTCTCTTCCTATTAGGAGTCCATTGGCTGCGGTACAGTCTGATTTCATTCCATCAGGGAATCACTGGCTACTGCTTTGTCTCATCTTTAGAGATAGCTCCTGCTCGGCCATAGGTCACCTGCCCCTCAGGTGTCCACTGGCTGCAGTGGTGTCTGTATCTCCCGCTCCACGGGAGATAACCTTCTACTGTTGCACCCAAACACTTACACATTATTAGGTGTCCAGAGGTTAGTCATACTTGTATTATTGGTGATTCTGCAGATCATCAATAATCAGGTATACATCTGTATTCTTGGTGATACTGCAGATTACCAATAATCAGATTCTCTCTGTGTGCTGACACCAATCGTTACAGAACAGCAGACCTAAAACATTATGGACGCACTGTATAGTCATGTTGAAGTCCTGACCACCGCGGTAAACAATCTTTCCTGGGTGATTATGTACCAACAGACTCAGATTAATCAGTTATTTAAGGCTATTCAGGAACTTCAATTAAATACAGTGCGATCTCCTCCAGTCATGGACATTTGCATGTCCGTACCTGAAACATTTTCTGGCCATAGATCTGACTTTCGGAATTTCAGAAATCGGGTACTGTCTTACTTTGAGTTGAGGCCTACCTTGTCAGGAACTGAGTCTCAAAGGGTAACATTTATAAAGATCCTTTTGTCAGGGGATTCAGAAACATGGGCATACAGCCTTCAGGCCGGGCAGGAAGCTTTATCGTCAGTTGAGGAATTTTTTAAGGCTATGGCCATAACATACGATGACCAGGATATTGCTTCCACTGCTGAAAAGAAGCTCAAGATGCTCAGGCAGGGTCGTAAATCGGTTGAGGTTTACGCCGCTGAGTTTAGGAAGTGGGCTGTGTCAGCTAGATGGGGAGCATATGCTTTATTAGACTGTTTTTTGGCAGGATTGTCGGATGCAATCCATGATGTAATGATAGGACATCCTAAACCCAACTCTGTCGACGAGGCAATTTCTTTGGCCGTGCAGATAGATCGTCGTTTGCGCTACCAGAAACAGTTTTGTGGTAGGAATGCTGTAAGGTCTGTCTCATACGACTCTTCTCTACCTTCGTCACCCCCAGACGAGCCGATGCAAATCGGATATTCAGGGTTGAGACAAGTGAAAAAGAGTCACAGAAGGTCAAGAAAATGCGGTCTATATGTTACTGAAAAGGGCCAGGTTATCCAGAATTGTGCTAAAGGGCCAGGAGAATGCTGCCGCCTGGGGTTAGTCAATGGTCATACCATAGGCGAGCGGTCTTTATCTCTAAACAATAATCGTCTGCTCCTTCCCTGCTCTATTACATGGGAGGGTCGCACTAGTTCCGCAGAAGCCTGTATAGACTCCGGTTCTGCAGCGAACTTCATAGATTATGATTTCATAAAAGAATTGGGGATACCCTGGTTCCCATTAGACCGGCACATTCTGGTCACTGCAGTGGATGACTCTCCGTTGCAGAGTAGTCAACCTCTTTTCAAACCCCCTTGTTGTTGTGTTGTTTAGGGGTATTACATAAAGAGAAATTACAGTTCCTGGTTCTGCCAATGGTAAACTCTACTGTTGTTCTTGGTATGCCCTGGTTGCAACTCCACTCTCCTCAGATTGACTGGGCTTCAGGTCAACTACAGAAATGGTCAGCCCATTGTCATCAGCATTGTTTGGGGAGAGTTGCTGTTGGTGCTTCCAAGATACAGGTCAGAGGAGTGGCAGTACAGTGTGCGGATTTTGATGACGGGTTCTGTCCTTCCCGGTCACCTGTTACGCATATGCCAGGTAGTAAAAAAAATCAACGCAGACGCTCTTTCTAGGTGTTTTGAGCCTAAGACCATTCTACCTCAGAAGGTGGTTTTGGCAGCTACTGAGACCTGGGAGGACTAGGTGGCTACTCTGGGCCCTTACCAACAAGATGTTCTAGAAGGTAAGCCATCTTCTCAGGCGCCAGTGGGTACATTGCAACCCCCACCAGTTCCAAATAAACTTCGGACTCAGAAAAAACAGGCAGATAAGAGACAGTCTGTGAAGTGGAAGTTTTCCACTGGAGACATGGTGTGGGTGTCCACTCGACATTTGGCTTTGGAGCAACCATCACCCAAACTGAGACCTAGATTCATAGGACCATTCCCAGTGACCAGAAAGATTAATGATATCACTTATGCGATTGATCTCCCAGCCAGTATGAGAGGTGTGAGATCATTCCATGTGTGTCTGTTGAAGCCAGCAGTGCACGTGGATTCCTCTCCCCCCCCCCCTCCTGTGATGGTTGATAAGCAACTTGAATATGAGATCGAAAAAAATTCTGGACTCTCGCTTAGTGCAGAATTCTGTGCAGTATCTGGTCCACTGGAGAGGTTATGGTGTGGAGGAAAGTACTTGGGTGCCGGATTGTCGCATGCATGCGGAAGAGTTAAAGAAAGAATTTTGTGACTCACATCCTGGGAAGCCGGGTGGGAAGTGTCCGGAGTCCACTCCTCAGGGAGGGGGTACTGTAATGAACAGCGGAGAAGCCGCCGCACGGTCTGGTGACAGGGCGGCTATCTCCGTGTTCAGACCGTCGGTTTCCGCGCAGCAACACATGTCTGGCTTGTCTGGACCTTCTAGTGCACACAGATGGAGAGCTACGCGTGCGCGCGCCAGATGACAGGACATTTATACCAGCAGAAGGGGAATCAGCTGATCAGGCCGATCAGCTGATCCCAGTTGGACTCTGGATTGGCTGAGTGGCTCGGGCGGAGCTGCACAGCACTGCAAGTATATATAGATCTTGCTTGTCAGTTGCTGGTTGTCTGTTGTTGCGAATACGTACGTGTGAGGACTCAGACCTCAGTCAGATCTTACAGTGTGTTAGAACCAGCAGGAGCCGGGAATTCACACTTAGCCAGATTACCTTTGCTTATGCTCTGTTATACTCTAGACCAGTTCCAGTGTGTTGAGACCAAGGACCTCACACCCAAGCTTAGGATTGCTGTGTCATTACTCTGTTATACTCTAGACCAGTTCCAGGGTGTTGAGACCAAGGACCTCACACCCAAGCTTAGGATTGCTGTGTTATACTCTAGACCCGTTTCAGGGTGTTGAGACCAAGGATCTCACACCCAAGCTTAAGATTGCTGTGTCATTACTCTGTTATTCTTTAGACCAGTTCCCGGGTGTCGAGACCAATGACCTCACACCTCAGATTAGAATTGTGTTTATGTATATCTGTTATGATCTTCTGCTTTGCTGACCTCTCTCTTGCTTTCTGATTCGGTACCTCTGCCCATCTGTCTACCAGTTGCTGACCCTGCTTGTATCCGGTTACCGAATCAGTCTTCTGTCTGTACCTTATATGCTCGTGTGTTGCTGACCTGGCCTGTCTGACCTTCCTGGCTGTCACTCGTTCCCCAAATGATTATCCTGTCTGTACTTGCTTGGCACTAATCCACCAGGTGTCAGTTAGCTGCAAGGACCTCCTGTACCTCAGAGAGGCTTTCCTGCAGTGCAGTCAGTGGTCTCTTCCTATTAGGAGTCCATTGGCTGCAGTACAGTCTGATTCCATTCCATCAGGGAATCACTGGCTGCTGCTCTATCTTATCTTTAGAGATAGCTCCTGCTCGGCCATAGGTCACCTGCCCCTCAGGTGTCCACTGGCTGCAGTGGTGTTTGTATCTCCCGCTCCACGGGAGATAACCTTCTACTGTTGCACCCAAACACTTACACATTATTAGGTGTCCAGAGGTTAGTCATACTTGTATTATTGGTGATTCTGCAGATCATCAATAATCAGGTATACATCTGTATTCTTGGTGATACTGCAGATCACCAATAATCAGATTCTCTCTGTGTGCTGACACCAATCGTTACACTAATGTTCTATTAACAAACACGTGCAATTCATTATATCATACTTTTTATTTGCTTCAGCGTCACTTTAAATGAAGGCTACATTTTTAGTCTAGGCCACCAGAGACAAATACACACCACTGTGGTGCCAGTGTAACAGGCTGAATGTGTGGACTTTACGACCTAAAAAAAAATAAAAAATATCAAAGTCATATGTTGCAGTAGTAGTCAGTGAAAAATAATTAAACCATATAATGTTAGATTCAATCCTTCCCAGTTCCAACTTTCGTAAAAGCCCAGGTGGAGTTTTTCTTAAAACATGAAATATTTCTCTTTGAAGAGTGAACAGGAGGTATAACAAGTCCCCAGACATCTAAATATTAATTTGAAGTTGATATTTAAAGCATTGAGTCTTTAATATGGTAGCCCTGCAGACTACACATATAGCTTTCTATTCTTGTACCATGATTTACTTACAAGAACAGTTATGGAGCACTGACGGAGTGCATCGTTCATAAGAGAACACATTATTATTATTGCTGATTTTGTTCCCAGGATAGATAAACAAAGAGAAGTACTAGCACTGTTTTAGGATACAGGGAATATACTGTAAGTCCCCGTTAACATGCTTACCAACAAGCTAAACAAACTAAGAAAATTTAAGCTTGAGATGATTAAAAATAAATTCAACTAGCTCTAGAGATGAAGATGCACATCTCAAACTGAAAGAAAAAAGTGATCCAACGTAGATGTTAGCAACAGACAGGCTACAACATTAAATATCCTCCTGCCTCTTGAAAGTAATTCCAGACTTTGGCCTCAATTCACTAAGCTATCTCCTGTCTTTAATAACATTTCTAGAGTTATCACCATGGTAATAAGGCAGCATGTAGTATTTAGGAAACATTTTACCTCAGGCAAACCTACAGTTAACTTTTATGTCTTTAAGTTAACTCTCAATCCTTAAAACAACTACAGAATTCTAAAGTTAAAGAAAATTGAACTGAAAATTAAAAGTCAAAATAACCATGAACAGGTCATACTTACCTCCCGTGTAGTCTACTCCTCAATGAACAGGTCATACTTACCTCCCGTGTAGTCTCTCTCTCCTCTCCTGTGTCCTGTTTGTCCACTGTGATCAAGGGAATTCTCTGTACTCTATTTTGAAAATGGCCACTACTCCATAACAGCTTTCTGGTCAGCACACTGTTAAACTGTAACATTGCCCACTTGAGTCATATGGGTACATGGCACCATCGGTTGTCCTCTCAGCTATAACTGACAGCAACTGATATATAACTGACAGCAACTGATATATTTCAGTTCTGACAACATGTTGTCAGAACTGGTAGGGATTACTGTCAAAAGAAAATGGTGAGCTTCTGAGAGGAACTGATGGCAAGGTAACTATGTAAGGTTCATTTGTTTATTTTAAATAACTTTTCTCAGTTCAGGCTCCCTTTAAAGATAGACTGTTAATTAACTGTACGTGAAAATAACTACAGAGGAGGTAATTTAACTACAGAGGAGGTAACTTAAGGAATGAGGAGATAAGATAACTCTCTCACTGTGTGGTGGCAAGTTTTTTCTTGCCATATTATCTCCAGCATGATCTTAGTGAATTGAGGCCTTTGTCTTCAACTTGAAACCACTATTTATGAATACCATTGTGGTCAGATAGTAATGATCCCACATAGGGGATCTCTTTTCTTACCTTGATTTACATTCCTAAAATCGTCACAGATGGGTTACTGCTAGCAAGGTGCATCCCAGTGGAATGATATTTTATTGTCAAGTGAGCAGGAACAACATCTAGTCTCCCAGAATGCTCTGGGGCAGAGGGCTGTGTGAGAGCACAGCCAAGGTTGTGACATCACTGGGAGGGAGGGGTTGCATACAAATATACAGCAATAAATAGATATGGAAAGTGTTTCTGATGCTGAAGCAAGGACAATTCACATAAAAATGGGTAGCCTAAATAATGGATTACATTCCACTTTAATCTCTTCTTTAACTCATCTGTTGAAAAAGGTGGGACTTTATGACATATTTAGTGACTCATTTGCACTGAGATCATCTTTAGTACAATCCACTGTAATCAAATGTTTCTCTAAGAAGATGGAAAAGCTGTATTAACTAGATTTTAGTAGTTCAAATAGCCATTAAAAAACCCATTCATTGGAAGGCATATCCACATGCGTTTAACCAAGTGGTTTATTTTTACTGTAATTTTTCACTATAATTGACAAAAAAGAACTAATTTAAACATAAAGGTTTGAACAGAAAAAAACTTCACAGAGAGCAGCCAGCCCAGAATATATTATTCTATTTCAGTCTTTACAGTAATCAATGAGAGAAAAGAAAAAACATGACTTTGATGGACCAGTTTAAAATAGTAAATGACAATTAATACCTAGTATAAAAAGACATAGTGCTTCAAAAGCAGGTTTCAGGTAATGCATTCAACCTTTATACACTGATAATTATTACAAGCAGATCCCGAGGCACGAGCAATTAATTAGAGCCCCTGAGGACATCAAGATTGGACTGATGCTGGAAGAGGATGAAGATTGCACATAAATGAAACTTTGAACTTGTTATTATTATTATTATTATTTAGTATTTATATAGCTATATAGTTATGAAAGATTAGTAAGAGGAACTAGTGCCAGACATACACAAAGCAGCATTTACCCTACACAATGTAATTGTGCCAACGCAGGCTTTTCATATCATTTATAAAGGTGTATTATTATACAGATGACAATCAAATGCCTTGACACTGAATGTATTTTGTAACTGAACAGAAGAGACTTTTCTTTAATAAAACTATAATAGTTTAGTGATCAAAAGATGAGTGACGGCAATTTTCTGGTCCCATTTTAAAGAAATAAGTAGCTCAGCTAGTAATTCTGAAGCCTGAACAGCTGGCCTCTCCATAAAGGAGTTGGGAGACTTAGGGCAAGTTTTTCTTTAATGCAACAGTATGGTGGTAGTCAGCTGAACACAATCCCAAGCTGTTTGACTGTGGGTGACAGGATCATATCCCAAGCAGTGAAATCAAAGTGTAGTCGCAGTCAGCACACCATAGATGAGATCCAGTTCTACAGTTTATACATGCAAATTACTTCTGTTTGTTTTGCAGCAGAATAAAGCAAATTATTTATCAAACTGTCAGGGCTGCTGTTTAGAATTCAGTCCTAAAAATTCAGATCTTACACTGAAAATAAAAATATGAGCCACAATTCTATGCTACTAATGTTCTATTTACCATTAATACTATACATACAATGAATTATCTCATAAGTTTATTTTCAGTTCAGGTTTTCTTTAAATAAAGAAGAACTAGAGGGTTTTTTTCACTTTTTTTAGGCACAGTCAAACACAAAGCTGTATCTTTTGTGGTATTAATAAATGATCTGGATCATTTGTAAACCTTGTTACTTCTTCTTTGCCCAGACTATATAATTTATCTATCTCATGAACTGAGTTATTGATGAGTTTCAGGGATTCCAGTTGCTGCCAAATAAATCTTGGCTGCTTTCAAAACACATTGGCCTAACTAGTGTAATCTGATAGAGTGAAGTAGTCTAATCTATTAAAGATATTCATTAAAGTAAACATGCAAGATGTCAGTCCTAAGGTTTCATTTCAGAAAACATCACTATTCCACACAACATTGTAGTATGTTTAATAATTCATGACATTGTGCACTTGTTTATAACAGATATCTGAGACAAGGGACTGAGAATTGTGTTCTGAGATTATGACCATGGTGGTGTATGATAAATACTTTTTGTATGCATTGAATAATTACATTGGTTGTCCTTTGAATAGGAATGTCATGTTTATTCTGTTTATGACTTGACTATGTAACAGACAAATATCAAGAAAACATCTATAGAAAGACTAACATGAACATTCTGTGGGGTTTCCATTGATAAAAGAGCTTTAGTTTCTCACCACAGGCAATCTGGGAAAGGCCTGATAGCAAGTACACAACATATACACTTGTACAGTGTGATAACATGCATAGTATGGCTAGTAAAGTTGCTAGTAAAGTTGCCGGGGAGGGGGGCATGGTTTGTTCCTACTAGGGTGAATAAGCAATCCACATTTCAAAAACATACGGATACGTTTATTGGCTCCCCCTAAAAATTTTTTTTAAAAAAATTGGCCCTAGACTACAGTACTTACACTACATAATATAGACATACGGCAATGGTAGGGATTAGATTGTGAGCTCCTTTAAGGGACAGTTAGTTAGATATATATATATATATATATATATATATACACTGTACAGCGCTGCATAATATGTCAGCGCTATATAAATACTAAATAATATTAAAGGGTGCCTTTGTTGCTCCACAGAAGCAATCTAGATCCAAGTACAAAGATTGTAGAGGCATCTATCTGAAGAGAAGATGACTGTTTACAAAACTGGGAAGGTGTCAGTTGACCTGTTGGAGATGAAGCAGTTGATTTTGGGGCTAAAGGCACCACAGTAATTTAGACGCCATAGGCACCAATGTAAATTGCCACTATACAAACTGCAGCCCACTACAGGTAGCTGCAGTTTGTATAGTGGGAATACAGGGTATAACAATACAAATTAACAATACAAGAGTTAACAATACGAAACAGTGGTGGATTAGCACTGATGCAATGAATATATCAACCACAATCTTTTACACAGAGTGCAAGATTTGTGCACATAATACAGCATTAAGACACAGAAGAGAAAAGAGAGCACAGGGCAAAACACAGTCACACACTTTTAGACACTTTCAGTCTAAAGGTTTAAAGGATACCCGAAGTGACATGTGACATGATGAGATAGACATGGATATGTACAGTGCCAAGCACACAAATAACTATGCTGTGTTCCTTTTTTTCTTTCTCTGTCTGAAAGAGTTACATATGAGGTATGTAAGTGGCTGACTCAGTGCTGACTCAGACAGGAAGTGACTACAGTGTGACCCTCACTGATAAGAAATTTCAACTATAAAATACTTTTCTAGCAGAAAATGGCTTCTGAGAGCAGGAAAGAGATAAAAAGGGACAATAGTTCATAGATTTTAGCTCTGGCATACTTCAATGAATGTGTCATTGAGCAAAAACAATAAAACAGTTGAAACCTAAAAAGTAGATTTAAACATAAAATAAAACTGTGAAATATCTTAAAAAGTCATTTTTAGGAGAAGGAAGATAGATACAGTCGTTTGTTTCATTAGTTTATTTTCGCTTCGGGTGTCCTTTAAGGGATGGGACAGTAGGTAAAGAAAAGCTGTGTATGCAATGGTAAAAGCGGTAGGAGAGTATGATTGCTTGAAGAGGTGAGTTTTCAGTTTGCACCTAAAAAGGGCAAGTGTGGGTGAGCAGCAGATGTGTTGCGGGAGGAAGTTCCAGAGGATGGGAGAGAATCGAGAGAATTCTTGTAAGTGTGAGTGAGAAGAGGTGACCAGAGAGGAAGGCAAGAGAATATTGTTAGTAAAGTAGAGATTTTGTTTATGATGGTATCTGGAAATAAGGTTATTTAAATAGGAAGGAGCTAGGTTGTAAAGAGTTTTGTAGGCATTAATCAGGGTTTTGAATTGTATCCTTTGTGTAACTGGCAGCCAATGAAGGGACTGACAGAGTGGGATAGGGCTGGAGAAGCGGGAGGGAGATGCAGCAGCAGAGTGCAGTAATCTAACTATGTAGCCCTAGTGTTAGGTATCATTTGGAGGGTGAGGGGGTGGACATTTAAGGTTAGGCATAGGTTTGGGGAGTCCATTAGGGTTAGACATAGGTTGGGGGTAGTGTTAGGCATAGGTTAAGGTTAGGCATGGGGGATAGGGACAGGAATGGAGGACTGGGGGATGGAGTAGGAAGCCTCCAGAGCTTACCTCATCTTAGACAAGTATGTGGATTTCTTGCCTGATGTACAACACTTGAGCAAAAGGCCTCTTGAGCTCACTGTCTGACTACAGTAATAAAGATATTTGCTTTTCTGCTTACTCAGTCAACTATAGTTATTATTGAACAGGCTGCAAAATCCACCTTCCTGAACCTCCATTCACAAAAAGACTCAGTATTCAGGGGAGCAGCGGATAGCTTTACACAACAGGAGCTGGTTGATGTTTTGATTTGGTTATCATGCAAGCTTGATTTTTTGCAAAGGGAAGTTCCATATGGTGAAACATCACCATCAATATTCACATTAAGCTGTGTGGCTGAAATGCATAGATAAGAGCTCTTTTAGTGCTCAGCCCTGCGGGGATATATTTAGAGCATTGTAAAGCTAGCATTGTTTGAGCTGAAAGCCTCTACAATATTTATAAAGTCTGAGAGCAGGGGGACCTCTTATTCTTTTATAAGGTTGCAGTGTTTTTGTGGAAAAGAATGTAAGATGAAAAAGCAGCAGGTGATATTTATATACTTATTGATCCAGCCGGGATCGGAAATTTTGGAAGCATCCCAAATGTAAAAATCTTGTTCTAATTTTGTGAGAACAGATGTAACGTGCGTCGTATATACAGTAGATGAATGCTGAAGCTATGAGTGAGGATCAGCTAACGTCTGTTTGATTTTACAGAACCCCATAACTTCTTTTGTTCCATGTACAGTGTACGTTGTACACACATAACTATGTTTGGGCTTGATTCACTAAACAGTATCACGCTCTTCAGTAGGAGTTAATTTTAGGGAGTGCACTCTACGTGCAGTATTAACAGTGTAGCTTGCGCTCTTAAGTTATGCGCAACCATGTTCAGTGCAGCGCGCTATACTTGTATCATGACCGCAATACTTCACTAGCGCATTAATTGACGTAGTAGTGACCGCTCTTTTGAAGTATTGCGGTCACAATACAAGCATAGCATGCGGCACTGAACAAGATTGTGCATAAATTAGGAGTGCATGCTACGTTGCCAGTACTTTACGTAGTGTGCACATACTTAAATTAACTAGTGCTGAAAAGTGTAATACAGTTTAATGAATCAACCTTTTTTGCACTTATTAAGGCAAATTCTGCATGGAATTTTCCATGTCTTTCGGTGTTTTGCAATTTTTCTTTTAACTTTTCTGCTATGGATTTTTGCTTTTTTCTGATTTTTGGTTTTTTTTTGGGATTGTTGTTTTTTTTTTTTTTGCATACCAATGAAGTTAATTTTATTGCGAATGCACCTAATTAACTTCAAAATTCAATGTAATTTTTGCAAAACAAACATGATTATTCTGCATTTCCATTGGCTTACATTAAAGTGAACCTTAAGTCACCAAAAAAATGAGTTTTACTCACCTGGGGCTTCCTTCAGTCCCCTGTAGCTGATTGGTGCCCTCGCCGTGTCTCTCCAATCCTCCCGTCCCCACCAGTGGCTACTTCCGGTTTCGCTGTCAGGACCTGACAGGCTGGGAACATGAGTGATTCTTCGCGTTCCCAGCCACAATATCTCCCCCTATGCTGCTATTGCGGCCTTCCTTGCCGCAATAGCAGCATAGGGGGCGATATTGTGGCTAGGAACACGATGGGAGGATTGGAGAGACACAGCGAGGGCACCGATCAGCTACAGGGGGCTGAGGGAAGCCCCAGGTGAGAAAAATCATTTTTTTGGTGACTTTAAGTGCCTCTTCAAGTCTTCTTTCACACTATGCAAATTGCATTGCAATGCTATGCAATCGCAATGCAACATAGCTGAAAAGTTGTATCAAGGGGTACCGTTGCAGTGTGACTAAACTGTGAAACATTGTAAGTACTCAGGGATCCACCACCACATTATATCAGCTCCTATGCCCCAATATCCACTGGAGTCTTCACCACGTGTGGAGTGTCCCAGCTCTGCATTGGAAGACAAGTTGTTGCTACCCAGCACACAATTACACCTAGGCCTTAATGCACAATTATGCCTTCTTAAAACGTAAAATATTTGCAGTAATTTAGTTGTAAGTGCACAACTGTGGTTTCCCATGGTGCATCACTCCTGAATATGAAAATCATCTCATTATGCACTTTAAAATAAGGCTTCACATCCAGAATTACTGATGTATAGTGAGTTAATACAGTTTACAGAGCCACACTAATCCAACATACTTACAACGTGTTTTAGACTTATTGGTCCTCATCAGTGCATGGTATGGATTGATATGCCTCTATGGGACAGGACTTGTACCAGCAGTAAGGAATACCTAGGAGATCCAGAACTTCCTGGAAGGTAGATATGATGGAAAAGTCAGTCCAATTTCACACACCATCCGAACTTGAAAAGTTCAAATCTCTTCTTTAACCCATTCGCGTTCTGTCGTTTTCACTTGAGCAATGTTCACCTCCATTGATTAGCCTATAACTTTATCACTACTTATCACAATGAACTGATCTATATCTTGTTTTTTCCGCCACCAATTAGGCTTTCTTTGGGGGGTACATTTTGCTAAGAGCCACTTTACTGTAAATGCATTTCAACAGGAAGAATAAGAAAAAAACGGAAAAATGCATTATTTCTCAGTTTTCAGCCATTATAAAATTTCAGCCATTTTAAAATTCCGTATTTTTCGGACTATAAGACGCACCTAGGTTTAAAGGGCAAAAACTAGGGGAAAAAAATGAAACCTAGGTGCATCCATGGTCCAGGAGTGTCTTATTGACCTTTCCTTCCCCCTCCTCCAACAACATGTCTCTATCTAAATGACACTGACAAGCTAACTAACCCCTGCTGCTCCCCTAGCTACACTACACAACAACCCCCCATCCTCCCCAGCTACACTAATCAATCACTACAATAAAATGTCAGGTTATCTCACCATGGGTGGTGGTAGCTGGGTCCCTCTGGTCTGGGCATTCAGGCTGAAAATGATTCTGTTGATGTGCGCAGAGGGGAGGCAGCAGCGTGTTCCATACTGTTCCCATGCGGCATTGAAGCAGCCGCTGTAATTACCCGCAATGTATTTCCTCTAATCTTCATCTTGATTAATTCCCGGCATTAGTCCCGCAGCGCAGCGCAATCCACGTTGTTCCCATGCTGCATTGAAGCAGCCGCGTAATTACCAGAAATGTCTTTCCTCCAATCAAATGCCCGGGTGTTCCGACGTGACCGGCATCAGTCCCGCAGGGCAGCGCGATCCACATTGCTTCCAAGCGGCATAGAAGCAGCCGCTATAAATATCCGCATTGCTGAGCCCTTTGATTCCCCTCTTTCTTCATGCCGGTATCAGCGCGATCCCAGCTGACAGGCACATCTTCAGCCGCTATAGCGGCAGAGTCCTCAGAGGCTTCCGTACTGCAGTGTTTACTGGCGCCCTCTCATGACCACGTGGGTCGCAGGTCATGAGAGGGCGCAAGTAAACACTGCAGTACGGAAGCCTCTGAGGACTCTGCCGCTATAGCGGCTGAAGATGTGCCTGTCAGCTGGGATCGCGCTGATACCGGCATGAAGAAAGAGGGGAATCAAAGGGCTCAGCAATGCGGATATTTATAGAGGCTGCTTCTATGCCGCTTGGAAGCAATGTGGATCGCGCTGCCTTGCGGGACTGATGCCGGTCACGTCGGAACACCCGAGCATTTGATTGGAGGAAAGACATTTCCGGTAATTACGCGGCTGCTTCAATGCAGCATGGGAACAACGTGGATTGCGCTGCGCTGCGGGACTAATGCCGGGAATTAATCAAGATGAAGATTAGAGGAAATACATTGCGGGTAATTACAGCGGCTGCTTCAATGCCGCATGGGAACAGTATGGAACACGCTGCTGCCTCCCCTCTGCACACCGCAATAAATGAATTACTGATGGAAACAAACGCCAGGATTGCTACATTCGGACTATAAGATGCAGTAACTTTTTCTCCCCACTTTTGGGGGAGAAAAAGTGCGTCTTATAGTCCGAAAAATATGGTAATACATGCCTCCATAATTAAAACTCACGCATTGTATTTGCCCATTTGTCCCGATTATTACACCGTTAAAATTATGTCCCTATCACAATGTATGGCGACAATATTTTATTTGGAAATAAAGGTGCTTTTTTCCATTTTGCATCTATCACTATTTACAAGTTTAAAATAAAAAAATATAGAAATATTTAATCTTTACATTGATATTTAAAAAGTTTAGACCCTTAGGTAAATTTTTACATGTTTTTTTTTTTTTTAATTGTAATGTTTTTTTTTTTTTTAATATTAAACATTTTATTTGGGTATTTTTGGGAGGGTGGGATGTAAACAATAGTTTGATAATGTAAATGTGTCTTGAGTTTTATTTTTTTTTACTTTTAGTTGTAGTCTTACTTTTTGGCCACAAGATGGCGGCCATGAGTTTGTTTACATGACATCACTCTAAGCGTAACATACGCTTAGAGAGACACATAGGGGAGGCAACAGCCAGAAAAAGCGAAGCTTCCGAGAGAAGCTTTCGCTTTTTCAGCGGGGGAGAGGAATCAGTGATCGTGCACCATAGCCCGATTCATTGATTGCCTGGCTAAAGAACCGCGGGTCCGGAGCGCGCATGCGCGCGATTGGCCGCGGGAGCGCGCATGGTTCCTGGACGTAGTTTCTACGTCCAGGAACTAAAATGGGTTAAAGGAGACCTGAGGTGAGAGAGAGGCATATGGAGGTTGCTATGATTATTTCCTTTTAAACATTACCAGTTGCCTGGTAGTCCTGCAGATGTCACTAGCATCAGTGGTGCTAAATCATACACCTGAAAAAAAAGAAACATGGCTTTAGTGAGATTTCAGTCAGAGCATCTGCATGCTTGCTCAGGGACTATGTTTAAAAGTATTAGTATGGCTAATTAGTGTTAGTGGGCAAAACCTCACAACATTGGGCTTCAAACTTCCTGAGAGTTATTATTATTTATAATAAACTCAATTTATAAAAAGCTAACACATTGCACACTTTACAATAGACAGGGGAGACATTACAAAATTAACCACTTCCCAATCTTGTTTTTTCCCCCTTAAAGTGAACCTTAAGTGTCGAAAAATTTTTTAGTTTTACTCACCTGGGGCTTACCTCAGCCCCCTGCAGCTGATCGGTGCCCACGACGAGTCGCTCTGATGCTCCGGGTCCCGCTGGCGGCCACTTCCAGTTTCGCCGTCAGGACCCGTCAGGCTGGGGAACGCGGCTGATACTACGCGTTCCCAGCCAAAATAGCACCCCTATGCGGCCATATGTCCGCATAGGCACCGGTATGCGGACATATGGCCGCATAGGGGTGCTATTTTGGCTGGGAACGCGTAGTATCAGCCGCGTTCCCCAGCCTGACGGGTCCTGATGGCGAAACCGGAAGTGGCCGCCAGCGGGACCCGGAGCATCAGAGCGACTCGTCGTGGGCACCGATCAGCTGCAGGGGGCTGAGGTAAGCCCCAGGTGAGTAAAACTAAATTTTTTTTCGACACTTAAGGTTCACTTTAAAAACTGCAGCAATTGTCACATGACATTTTTCCCATTAATTTGCCAATAACTTTATCGCTATTTATCACATTGAAATGATCTATATATTATTTTGTGATCGGGTTTGAGAACAGCTGTTTCCCATTCATTGATCATGGAACAGCGGAATTGTGACAAAGGCAAATGAGCGTGCCTGGGGTTACAAACGATGTCAGTAAGTAAATAAATACGCATATCTATGCCCCTGATCTGCAAGTTAAGTTTACAGGGCCTTAAATGTGCATAGCAGGGTTCCGCAAGTAGTTAAACAATGTTACACAGGGACATTACAGTGTTCAAGAATGGTGTACAAAATTGTGATGTAACAATGTAGGAGTGAAAATAGCAGATGTGTCATTGAGTCCATATAGTGGTGGAGAAGAGCACAAAAGGAGGAGGGCCCTGCCAAATATGCTTGAGGTCTACAGGGAAGAGTTATACCAGCTTGTACAGAGATAAGGGGTTAATTGGGTGTGTGCATAGAGGGATGTTATATTGGGTATTGCAAATATTTCTTATATAACCCTTTCCTCTGCCTGAAATGTTCAAAGTTCAGATCTGAATCCTACTGAACACTTGTGAAGTTAAGTGAAATTTGCAGGTCAAAAAAGGCATCCTTCAAGTCTCTGAGAACTGAAGCAGTTTGTAAAGAAGTGTTGTTCAGTCCATTACTTTGAAAGTGTAGAGGTTATTCTTGGCTTTCGCAAGAGCTTGTTTTGCTTTTATACCTCTAGAACAGTGTGCTTTCAAAAATTATGTGTTTGGTGTCAACAATTTTTCAATGTCGTTGTTTTCTGATCTGAAATGATATATTAACGTTCTGACTAGAAAAAAAAAAAGCGCTTTAATATCCATAGAGAAACTTGTAAAACAAGTTAAAACTTATCTTCCAGTAGATATGTTTTTGAATAAAGTTACTAGAAAAAAGTCCGAAGGTGCCAACATTTGGGTCATGAACTGCTAAGATGACCCAATCTGGAAATGATATATTGGGCTTGATTCACAAAGCCGTGCTAACTGTTAGCACGCTGGTGAAAGGCCTCATTATCACGCCTAAACTCAGTTTAGGCGTGATAAAATAAACTTGCGTGCAAATTTTTGTGCGCGCAATGCCATTAAGCCCTATGCAACGTTTCGCGAGCACCGGACTTTGTGCATGCAAAACTTTGCGCGCAAGTTTTTCTCTCAAAGTGGTGCTAACCTACTTAGTGCAATGCTTATCACGCCCAAAAGTCTTTAGGCGTGCTAACTAGGTTAGCACCGCTTTGTGAATCAAGCCCATTGTGTGAAAGATACTGTAGAGCCACACAGTCTGTTAGTGGAGGTTTCAAGGGTGTGATCAGCCTGTGGACTGGTACAACCTGGGAAAGTACAGAAAGTTAGAAGAAAAAGTCCACACTGTCTGTTTACTTTATTCCATAGATCGTGGATGTGCAGATCCCCTTGGTCCATATAATCAAGCGAGTGAAACAGTAATGATCCTTCTAACAGTCTGGTTATTACACTATGGGCAGACATCATAAAGTGTTAGTAAACTTACACTTACTTACTTACACTTACTTACACATAAAGGCAGAGCAGGAACAAGATCCTCCAGCACCCAAGGCTGGGACACCAAAGTGCTCCCCACCATCCCTCCCACCCTAGGCATCACACACTGATTGCTATTACACTAAGAGGCCCCCTAGAGCCCCCAAACCCCCCAACACCTTAATCTCTAGTTATCTGACTTGCAGTCACTGCCATGTACCCCCTTTTCTTATTTCTCTCTGCCTCAAACACAATATGGGATTGATAGCTGAGTGAGTTTTGCACCCCTCCTACACTGCGCCCTGAGGCTGGAGCCTCTCACCTCTGCCTCGGCCCGGACCTGCATGAAGGACCACTATAACAAAACGAAAAAATACCTGTACGTATTTTATACCAAAGTAAAAAAAAACCCAAAGTAAAATGCACTATAAGCTTTTTTTTTTTCCATGTCACTGGCACTTACTCTCGTCTTTGGACTAGTTCATCTCCTTATGGGGGATTCTCAGGGATTTCTTTGTTTTTTTAACCACATAAGGGCCGCAGGATTTTTATAGGATCTGTGCTGGGTGGGCTCTTCAGCCCACAGCACAGATCGGGTAATAGGCAACATTACTGCGACCAGCCGCCGCCTATCGGCGTTGGCTGGTCGTTCAGTGGTTAAACACAAAATGGCAGTTGCTTGGTCCCACTGGCAGAAAACTGTGCAGCAAGTAGGGAGATTGGCCAACAACTTACTAGAGCCTTTGCAGGGAATGTGTTTGAGGCAGGGAACACACTTGTCTTTCAGTTTTCTGCGTGCGTTTTCCTGCATACTTTTTCTGCACGTCAAGGGTGTTTCTATGCAGGAAAACGTGCACGTTTTTTCACAGCAGCTGATGTAGTTGATAGAGAAAACTAACAAGATGTGCAAAATCAGGATGCAGAATGTCAGTTTTTTTTTTCTGCGTGCGAACAACATATTAAGTGTGTACTAGCCCATTGATTAACTTGAGTTCTCAGTTTTTCTGTGCAGAAAACGTGCACGAAAACCGTCAAGTGTGTTCCCTGCCTAAAAGAATAGAGGAAATGTTGAGAATTCCCCATGAGGAGATGGACTAGTCCAAAGCCTGTCAGATACTACCTATTGTAAGCGACAACAACATAGGAGAAAACTTGTACTTGTGCTTTTTAGACTGGGAAAATGTACTTCCTATGTGTATTCATACATTTTAAGTTTTACTACTTTTTTAACAATAGTGATCCATTAGACACTTCAGACCTAAGCCTTCACAATGTTCTGTCTCTTTACTCTCAGAAGCTTGTTCACACTACAAGAGCTTTTCTAAGAGCTTTGTGATTTTAAAAGCTCTTGCTAATATTATGCTACGTGTGTGTTCTCACTGGAGCAATGTGATTTTGTAAAAATCCCCCATAGCATTCCATTAACAAGAGCTTTTAAAAGCTCTGATTGCTGCTGCAGGATGTTTTTTTTTTTAATAAATTATACTATTTATTTATTTTATTATTCCCTCCCTCCCCCCCGGCAGCCAATCCCAGCGATCGGCTCTCATAGGCATCAGCCTATGAGAGCCGATCGCTCTCTGAGCCTCCCAGGGAGACAGTCGAGTGTCACGGCTGTCCCCTGTACAGCGCTGCCATAGATCGCACCGCTGTACAATGTAAATAGACAGTCTCCTAGTGGTAGATGGATGACGGAGCTCAAGCAGAGATGTGCACGCGATCCCCAGCAAAAAACGCCACCAGGACTTCATGTCAATTGGCATTGAGTGGTCCTGGGGGAGCAGCCATGTTCACGCCAATTGGCGTGGAGCAGTCGGCAAGTCCCGTATTTATGCCGTATAAGACGCTCCAAAATATAAGACACACCCAGGTTTAGAGGGCAAAAGCCAGGTAAGAAAAATATGCTAAACCTGGTGCATCCATGTTCCAGGAGCATCTTGTACATGTTCTCCCCAATGGCGTTCTCCTGTGTGTCCCCTATGTGCCCTCCTGTGTCCCCCCCATGCGTCTAAAGTATAGGAAGGTAAGCTGCCACTGCTACAGCACTTGGGGGGTTGGAGACGCAAGCATAAGGAGAGAAGACTAGCGGTGAGTTGCCGCTATTAACAATAAACCCAGGGGGAGGAACAGGAATCACAAGGGGGAGTGAGGGAACAGGCACACAAAGGCAGGGAATTCCCAACATGGCGGCGGGTCGGCGGTTCCAAACGGCGGGCATTCATAAGTCGGGGATTCCCTGCCTTTGCCGTATAAGACGCAGGGACTTTTTCTCCCCATTTTGGGGGGAGAAAAAGTGCGTCTTATACAGCGAAAAATACAGGTAGTTAAAAAGCTCTTGTAGTGTGCACCACCCCAGAATCTGGTTTGAATCCCAGCCAGGGCACTATCTGCCCAAAGTCTGCACGGGTTCTTTGTGTCTGCATTGGTTTTCTCCTGGCACTCTAGTTTCCTCCAACTTTCTAAAAACATATAAATAAGTTAATTAGCTTCTCCCTTAATTGGCCCTAGACCACAGGTGTCGAACTCCAGGCCTGGAGGGCCTGATCCATGCCAGTGTTTAGGATGGACTGAGAAAGATAGGAACTTTTTCTACCTGATGGACCACACCATCCCTGATTCAGACCCATCAATTCATTTGAGCTATGTCAAAAATGTGTGAGGACCTTGGCCCTCGTAGGACCGGTTTGACATCATTGCCCTAGACTATAATGGAATATGGTAGGGATTAGATTGTAAGCCCTTCTGAGGGACAGTTGGTGACTATATATACTCTGTAAAAGCACTGCAGAAAACTGCAGAAAATGTCAGCACTATATAAAAACGCGATTATAATACAGGGCTGTATATTGTAAATGCTATGTATTAATTGATATATTTCATGATTTTTCATAGATACAAAATAACCACAATGGTGAAACATTTTTTTTTTATTTATGCAAAATGAGATATATAGTCGTTTTGTTTTCTAAAATGCATTGTTTTGTTTACCTTAAATATTAGGGGGACAAAAAAATATGATTTTATTGAATTCTAATAAATTTCTATGGTTCAGAATCAATACTATCTAGTCTGGACAGAGCATTATGCATGCATTCTCTGCAGTAAACTGCCTGTGGACCATAATACAAATCGGCTGCAGCTCTAAATCCCAAACCTCACTATGCACAAATACTGTATATCCTAGTTCTGCTTATTATTCTTGAAGAGCCAGTTATAACGGAAGTCTGCTTCCATTTCATGTCTTTACAGCCCAGATCAATAGTGCATCTGCTTACATCTATTGTATTGTTTTAAGATACCGACATGTCAGCCCCCTTCACGTAAATGCACAAAAAGTGATTAAGCTTGAGATTTTTGTTTCTTACATTTTCTCTGCCCACTGTAATTGTACCCCTTGTATTACCTATAAACACACTAGGACAGAGTATGGGCTAGTTTGATTAGTGAATTATTGACTATAGTCCTATTTAAGATATGCCGACAACTCCTAGGCAGGGATGGTCGTAGTCAGCCAACTTCGCTACACTGGAACTACGTGTAGTTTTACACTATTACACTTCGGCTTCGAAATCAAATATTTGCTTTATATGCATTTCGTAGAATACGCGTTAAAATACGCAATTACACGTAGTGCGAAGCGTAGTGCATGCGGATGCTTATGCCTGTGTGCAGAAAATGTTACGCATTAATTCCTCTTTAAATGCTTATATCGGGAACTCTTCTATGCGTACATTCCCCTTTCCAATGCATAAATTTGTAAGCATGCAATCGCACGTGGAACATTAGGCGCGAGTAACGCATTTGTAGTTCACTACGCAATACACATGTTAACTACACATAGTGGGCGTAAGCTACGCATAGCAGTACTTCGCTATGCGTAAATTCGTAAGCGACGTTTTGGAACTTCACCTACGAACTATGAAGCGTAAATTCACACTGGCATAGTTTCTGCTCATCCCTGCTCCTAGGAGTCAGTCTCATTTGTCATAATGGTTTCTGCATGTAATTTCCCACATGCATTGCTTTGCATTTTTTTGTTCAAACTTTGTAGCACATTTTTGCCATTTTTGAATGTGTTCATATGTGAATTTTCATTTTGTGACTTTTTTCTGTGAATACTAATGAAGTTAATTTACATGAAAATAAATTTAAGTAAGTCCAAAATTGTGCAAAATTTTTGGCAAAAAAAGCATGCATCTTTTCTGTGTTGTCATTGGCTTGCATTAAAATTGAAATTGCAGATAGCACGTGAGAAAAACAGACTTGCCACCCAAATTTAAAATGTAAAAAAATTGCAAGCCACAAATCACACATGAACACCTACAAAATTGTATGACATTTAAATACATCCAAGTGCGTCAATTGCGGTTTCAAGAAATCTCAAATTTCTCACCTTTACAAAGAAAAGTGTGAAACCCGCCCTAAGGAAAAATTCTAATTTTTTTGAGAAAATAAAAACATACTTTAAATACTTTGGTTTGTCTATACACACAAGGAACAGCAGTAAACATAACATACATGCTTAATTAGGGCAGACTATTTTAAACCAGAATGATATATTTTATTGGATAGCTGTTAAAAATGTCAAAGCTTCAAAGCTTGCGTTTTTATTTCACTTAAAGTGAACCTCCGGACTAAAAATCTACTTAGCAGAACTGAAAAAGCTTAGTGTTTCTTTAACAGTTTCACAGCATCAGAACTTTGTTTTTCTTACCAAAGCATCATTTTAGCTGCATTTTTAGCTAATCTCCACCCATCAAAGAAAACTGCCGGGCAGTTTTTCCTTGATGCTGTGCAAAGCATGATGGGATTTCCTATGTTGTTATTCACATTGCCTAGCAACTGGGAGGGGTGATCAGCACACAAGACAGTTGGAGCTGTGTCTCATCCTCCCTGTCACCTCCTTTCAACCAAAAAGATGGCTGCTGTTATGAAATCAAACATTTGCCTGTTCTTTTAAAACAGGGTGGGTAAGAGATTATATTACCTATCTATTTTAATTAACATAACTAATGTAACTTAATGACAGTATTTTTGTTTAGGCTGAAGTTCCTCTTTAACCCTTTGTGGAAATGGGTATGGGATACTATGTATTTGAATATATTTGGACTTGACTGGTCCCTGAAGTCAGTGTGCCATCATGTTTTGGTCACATAATCAATCTCATGTGTAGTGACAAATTGGCTTGAGTAGAAATTTTTCTCTAAAGTTTTTAAATGCTATGATTAAGTATCGGGAATCTCACTGTGTAACCCAGGTCTGTAATGCTGTTACACTGATCTCACGGTCTGTAATGCTGTTACACAAATCTCACTGTGTAAATGTGAGGAAACACGGAAAAGCCGCCGCAAGTGCTCAGAGTGAGGCGGCTGTTTCCGTGTCCAACATGGCGGCACAACGCGAAGAAACCGCCGCATGCCGCATGGGCAGAGCGGTGGAGTCCGCCTTGGATGCGGCGGATTGTGCGCATAGCAATACTACTGACATTGTGGTTGGACGCGGGGAAGCCACCGCTTGCTTGGAGAGCAGTGCGATGGCCCCCATGCCCGAATCAGCGAATACATTGCAAAACATGTCTGGTGTTGCTGGGACTGCTAGTCCACACAGGTTCAGAAGGACGCGCATGCGCGCTGAGAGACAGAGCTTATATGACAGCCAGAGAAGAGTCAGCTGACCAAGCTGGTCAGCTGACATTTTCGCCACCTTCCATTGGTCCAGCACTTAGGGGTGGCGCTGGAGAGCGCTATAGTATATATACTGGGTGCTGGTCATTTCTCTGGTGTCTGGCGTTGCGATCACTATGTGGTAGCACTCAGACCTTGTCTGTTTCTGTGTTCTAGCATAGTTTCCAAAGGTGTTGACGATCAAGGAGCTCACACCTTAGTATTAGGAATATTGAACTGTATTATTTGTTATGACCTTTTGCCTGCCTGACTATTCCTCTGAACTCTGATTCTGTACCTTGCTATTTCTGAAATCTTGTTGCCAAACTCTGCTCGTTCCTGGACTCTGTATTTGCCTCCTGATTCTGTACCTTGCTATTCTGATACTCCGTTGCCAAACCCTGCCTGTTCATTGGATTCCGTATCTGTCTCCTGAATCTGTACCTTATCTGTCTGTGTGTTAATGATCTGGCTTGCCCGACCTCGAGAACTGGCCTTACTGTTAGAGGCAGTTCCCAGACCTGTTAGTGACACCCTCTCACTGGTGTCACTCACGCTCTGTCCTTCCTACTCTCAGCCTAGCCCCTCCTCCGGGAGAGTCTAGGCCAACGGAAGGAACATACTTCTGTGCAGTACTCCTTACTGCTTCTGTACCTTCTCCTGAGGTGCAGTACTCAAAGTATTTCTGTTGCACCAACACTCGCATCTCTCATGTGTCCAGAGGTTAGTAGATATATCTGATTATCGGTGATACTGCAGATCATCAATAATCGGGTATATTCTGTATTCTCGGTGATACTGCAGTTCACCGGTAATCAGACCCTCTCTGTGTTACACCGATCGTTACAGTAAACCAGGTCTGTAATGCTGTTACACAAATCTCACTGTGTAAACCAGGTCTGTAATGCTGTTACACAAATCTCACTGTGTAAACCAGGTCTGTAATGCTGTTACACAAATCTCACTGTGTAAACCAGGTCTGTAATGCTGTTACACAAATCTCACTGTGTAAACCAGGTCTGTAATGCTGTTACACAAATCTCACTGTGTAAACCAGGTCTGTAATGCTGTTACACAAATCTCACTGTGTAAACCAGGTCTGTAATGCTATTACACAAATCTCACTGTGTAAACCAGGTCTGTAATGCTGTTACACAAATCTCACTGTGTAAACCAGGTCTGTAATGCAGTTACACAAATCTCACTGTGTAAACCAGGTGTGTAATGCTGTTACACAAATCTCACTGTGTAAACCAGGTCTGTAATGCTGTTACACAAATCTCACTGTGTAAACCAGGTCTGTAATGCTGTTACAAAAGCCATCAGATTGAAGCAGACGTACTGTAAAACCATCAGGTTATAGAATAATTCCAAATTAATAATTTCGGTCATTGCAAAGGAGTTAGAGAATAGTAGCTGACTACATTGCTTTTGACAGGTTCATTTTGGTGTGGAGTACAAACTACCGGTACTTTATTTTCTAGAATAATGAAAAAGCATCTCAGTAATGCATTTCATTAACATTCAGATCATGTCATTATTTGAAATTCTGACATCTCGTTTTTATTACTAGCCAGCTGGTCTGTTACCCTTAACACTGGCTTTTAATGTCTCCTAACTACAAGATGAAACTTGTCTTTTTGAGTGGTTGATGCTCCCATAATGTCAGTGAATGATATTTAGCGTCACAGACTGTAATTAGCATTAATTTTAAGTGATGCAGCTATTGCCCTCTTTTATTTTTACCGGTGCTGACCCCAACATATTTACTTCCTCTTCTCGGGACTGAAAGTAATTCTTCTCACTTACATATCATTTGGGAAACGTAATTTAAGGCAAACCTGAAGTGAATTAAGCTTATGGGATAATGAATGTTATGCGTTGTACAGCTATGAAATAGAACATTATTATTAGTCTTTCAGTTATCTATGCAATAGCTTCTCTGGGCTATCCGACCCACTAGGTCAAATAAAGTTCGTTTTTCTTGAAGCACTTAAACAGCCAAGAAACAGCGAGAGAAAGCTTGAGATTTTACTGCAGGCAAGTTCAAAGGGACATTTTTTTCAGCTTTGTTTTCTAGCTTAAAAGGCAGAGTGTGGTTTTAAAACTTCAGCTGTAACAGTACTTATCTCAATCTGTCTCTCACTGTATCTTGTTTGTTTAGGTTTTACTGCCAGCAAGTTCAAAGAGTCATTATCTCTGCTCTGTTTCATCATTTAAAATACGGAGTGTAATTTGTAAACTGCAAATATCAGAGAGTGATGCAATGTTATAAAAAAAAAAAGCTATATAACTGAAAATAAACATATGAGACTATTTTCTTTGATACTAATGTTCTATTCATTATCCACAATACACATACAATATACTCTTGGGAAACATGGGCTGCATGAGAGAGTTATAATCCAGCTTCAGGCAAAAAGATAAAGGCACTCTGATATTTCATCTTTCTGTCAATAGCAGAATTAGTGAGTACATTGGATTTCTGCACTGATATCTCAGATCCTCACTGAGGTCAGTTCATACAATAATAACCCATCTACACTGATACATAACTGTCTAACTCCCTGTACCTGTAGTTAACCACAACCCAATTACTTTGCTATGCTCGCGTTTAAAACATTTAGCCAAGCATATTCCTAATGAACATTAACTCTTTACTAAATGTGAACCAACCACCTTCTCCAGAAACACTGTGACCTATATCTGACCTGAACTTCACCGACCTAAACTTAACTGTGTCCTACACCCAGGGATTTAGCAATAGGGGTTGCAGAGGTTGCGACCGCATCGGGGCCCTTGGGCCAGAGGGGCCCCGAAGGGCAATTCCTCAACTACAATATTAGCTCTCTATTGGTCCTGTGCTCATAATAAATGTTAGGTATAGCGGAATTACCTCAGTGGCAGAAAGCAGCGTGGCCGCCGCTTCTGCGTCTGACGTCACTGCGGCGGCTGCCGTGTCTCCTCACGCATCTCGCGCAGTTCCCGGCAGGACAGGTGTCTCAGTGGCACATCAGCTTAGGTCAGCACGCTCGCGCACGGAGCGGCAGGACCTTTATGGGCTTAGGAGACTAGGTCAGCTGATCTGCCGGCCACCTGACAACGGACCGCTGTATCTCACTGCTGATTGGTCTAGCTGGTCTGGGTGGGAGCTTTGGAATTGCCTGTGTGTATTTAAGCATGGGGATGTCAGTGGCTCGTTGTCTATTGTTGCTGAAACTTTGCAGTGAAAGCTCTCAGACCTTAGTCAGATCCGTGTGTGCTTTGATCCGGCAGGACCCCGGGGATTTCACACTAGATTAGGATTATATTACATTTTATTGATTAGTTGTTGTGACCCTTTGTCTGTCTCTGAACCTCCGTTTGCCTATCGATTCTGTACCTCTGCCAATCTGATCTGTTGCCGACTTCTGCCTGAATACTCACTCTGATTTTGCCTAACGATTCTGTACTTCTGCCAATCTGATCTGATTGGTCTGAAGAGGCCCGTGCTGCGTTTTCTCAATTGAAAACACTTTTTTGCTCCGCCCCCATTCTCCGACATGTAGATGTGACATTGCCTTTTATCGTGGAGGTGGATGCCTCAGAGATATTGGTGGGGGCTGTTCTATCTCAACACTCAGGGCTTCAGGGACGGTTGCATCCATGCGCATTCTTTTCTCGCAAATTCTCCTCAGCAGAAAATAATTATGACATAGGTAACAGGGAGCTGTTTGCCATCAAAATGGCTTTCGAGGCGTGGCGTCATTGGTTGGAGGGGGCTGACCATGTGATCACGGTATACACAGATCATAAGAATTTGGAGTATATAGAAGGAGCTAAAAGACTCAACCCACGACAAGCTCATTGGGCACTATTTTTCTCCAGGTTCAAATTCATAATAACCTACAAACCTGGTAATAAAAATATCAAAGCACACGCCCTGTCCCGTTGCTTTGAACCAGAGACAGTTCAGCCCTCACCCCCTGCCAGTATTCTGCCTGAACATATAGTGGTGGCACCCATGGAAGATTTGGCAACCACTCTGGGCCCTTATCAGCAGGATACCCCAGAAGGGAAACTAGATGATCTTCTCTTTGTCCCACTGCATCTACGCCTCCAAGTTTTGCAACTATTTCACAGTCACGAGAACATAGGGCATCCTGGTATGACCAGAACCTATGAATTGTTGTCTCGTGTGTGGTGGCCTTCACTTAGGAGCGATTGCAAGGACTTTGTAATGTCCTGTACAGTTTGTGCCAGGAGCAAACCTTCCCGTCAGGCTCCAGCAAGGACACTGCAGTCGTTGCCTGTACCCTCTGAGCCATGGACTCATATTTCCATGGACTTTGTGGGGGAACTCCCTAGTTCCGAAGGAAAGACGGTGATATGGGTGGTAGTGGACTGTTTTAGTAAGATGGTTCATTGTGTACCTTTGAAAAAACTCCCGTCTGCCCAGGAATTGGCAGATCTCTTTGTCACTCACATTTTTTGTTTACGTGGAATATCAGAGAATATAGTGTCAGACAGGGGAGTTCAATTTGTTTCAAAATTTTGGCGAGCTTTCTGTAAGCATTTGGGTTTGACCTTGTCTTTTTCCTCAGGGTATCATCCTCAGACTAATGGTCAAACAGAAAGGATGAACCAGTCTCTTGAACAATTTCTCCGCTGTTACGTGGCCGATTCACAACATGAATGGGTAAAATTCCTTCCCTTTGCGGAATTTGCTTATAATAATCTGAAAAATGCTTCCTCAGGATTTTCACCTTTTCAGGTTGTCACGGGAAGATCACCTAAGTTTTCTCCTTTACCTGTGGGTAATTCTCCCTTCCCTGCATTGGAAGAATGGCAGAAGTCTTTAAAAAGAAATTGGGCTTTAGTCAATCTGGAGAAAGCTTTTGAGGTTCAAAAGAGTCAGGCTGTTAAAAAGCGTTCATATTGCCTTAAGACAACCTTCAGCGAAGTTGGGACTAGTGTTGGGCGAACAGTGTTCGCCACTGTTCGGGTTCTGCAGAACATCACCCTGTTCGGGTGATGTTCGAGTTCGGCCGAACACCTGACGGTGCTCGGCCAAACCGTTCGGCCATATGGCCGAACTAAGAGCGCATGGCCGAACGTTCCCCGAACGTTCGGCTAGCGCTGTGATTGGCCGAACGGGTCACGTGGTTCGGACCCGAACGCGCTCTGATTGGCCGAACGGTCACGTGGTTCGGGTAAATAAATACCCGAACCACGTCATATCTCCGCCATTTGTCTGTGGGTTTAGCTTTGGGTAGGCAGGCAGGGTAGTTCGCGCTCCAGCCACGCTAGCCAGGGTCCCCCCTGTCATTGTGTCACTGCTGGGAACAGTAGTACACCGCTTGCTCAGCCACACTATATAGCATTCTGTTTACTGCCACTCTGTGTACCTCGCTCAGCCACACTATATAGCATTCTGTTTACTGCCACTCTGTGTCTGCTGGGAATAGTAGTACACCGCTTGCTCAGCCACACTATATAGCATTCTGTTTACTGCCACTCTGTGTACCTCGCTCAGCCACACTATATAGCATTCTGTTTACTGCCACTCTGTGTCTGCTGGGAATAGTGGTACACCGCTCGCTCAGCCACACTATATAGCATTCTGTTCACTGTTCTGTGTCTGCTTGGAATAGTGGTACACCGCTCGCTCAGCCACACTATATAGCATTCTGTTTACTGTTCTGTGTCTGCTGGGAATAGTGGTACACCGCTCGCTCATCCACACTATATAGCATTCTGTTCACTGTTCTGTGTCTGCTGGGAATAGTGGTACACCGCCCGCTCAGCCACACTATATAGCATTCTGTTCACTGTTCTGTGTCTGCTGGGAATAGTGGTACACCGCTCGCTCAGCCACACTATATAGCATTCTGTTTACTGTTCTGTGTCTGCTGGGAATAGTGGTACACCGCTCGCTCATCCACACTATATAGCATTCTGTTCACTGTTCTGTGTCTGCTGGGAATAGTGGTACACCGCCCGCTCAGCCACACTATATAGCATTCTGTTCACTGTTCTGTGTCTGCTGGGAATAGTGGTACACCGCTCGCTCAGCCACACTATATAGCATTCTGTTCACTGTTCTGTGTCTGCTGGGAACAGTAGTACACCGCTCGCTCAGCCAGAGTATATAGCATTGTGTTTACTGCCACTCTGTGTACACCGCTCAGCCAGACTATATACCATTGTTTACTGACACTCTGTGTACACCGCTCAGCCAGACTATATACCATTGTTTACTGACACTCTGTGTACACCGCTCAGCCAGACTATATACCATTGTTTACTGCCACTCTGATTCTGCTGGGAACAGTAGTACACCGCTCGCTCAGCCAGACTATATAGCATTGTGTTTACTGCCACTCTGTGTACACCGCTCAGCCAGACTATATACCATTGTTTACTGACACTCTGTGTACACCGCTCAGCCAGACTATATACCATTGTTTACTGAAACTCTGTGTACACCGCTCAGCCAGACTATATACCATTGTTTACTGCCACTCTGATTCTGCTGGGAACAGTAGTACACCGCTCGCTCAGCCAGACTATATACCATTGTTTACTGACACTATATAGCAGACTATATAGCATTGTGTGTACACCGCTCAGCCAGACTATATACCATTGTTTACTGACACTCTGTGTACACCGCTCAGCCAGACTATATACCATTGTTTACTGCCACTCTGATTCTGCTGGGAACAGTAGTACACCGCTCGCTCAGCCAGACTATATACCATTGTTTACTGACACTCTGTGTACACCGCTCAGCCAGACTATATACCATTGTTTACTGCCACTCTGATTCTGCTGGGAACAGTAGTACACCGCTCGCTCAGCCAGACTATATACCATTGTTTACTGACACTCTGTGTACACCGCTCAGCCAGACTATATACCATTGTTTACTGCCACTCTGATTCTGCTGGGAACAGTAGTACACCGCTCGCTCAGCCAGACTATATAGCATTGTGTTTACTGCCACTCTGTGTACACCGCTCAGCCACACTATATAGCATTGCGTACTCTGCCAGTCAGTGTGTATATTGCTGGGATCAGTAATACTCCACTCACCGTCAACCACTATATGAGCTCAACATGAGTTCCCCAGAGACCTCCGCTGTGAGCAGCACTCCCAACAACAGCAACAGCCAACGCCCCACGCAAGCTATAACATCCACCCCAGCAGCCAGTGGTCAGCAGCAGCCCTCCCCGGAGGAGAACGTTGTGTCCATCAGTCCGTCGCCAGAGCGATTAATGAGGGCTGCCATTGAGGAGATGATGGGGCCTGATGTGGAGGAGGAGGTCTGGCTCAGGCCAGCATCCCAAGTTAATGTTGAGGACGATGAGGGGTCTGTGTCTGGGGATGTTGGGGTGGCAGAGGTGGTGGGTGGGTCAGACTCAGGAGAAGAGTTGTATGATGAGGATGATGATCGGGACCATCTGTATGTGCCTCAGAGTCCGACCCCGGAAAACATGTTGTATCGTGTGTTTAGGTACTAAAATCTGCGTTCCCTCCCAGTAGTGTTGGGCGAACAGTGTTTGCCACTGTTCGGGTTCTGCAGAACATCACCCTGTTCGGGGTGACTATATAGCAGACTATATAGCATTGTGTTTAATGCCACTCTGTGTACACGGCTCAGCCACACTATATAGCATTGTGTTTACTTCCACTCTGTGTCTGCTGGGAACAGTAGTACACCGCTCACCCGCCACTGTATAGCATTGTGCTCTGTGTCACTGCTGACAATAGTGGTACACCGCTCACCCACCACTGTATAGCATTTCTGTACTGCCACTGTACTGCTGCCAGTCAGCGTGTACTTTAAGGATAAGTGAAATGAGGAAGAAATCCGGTGAAAGAGGGAGGGGCAAGGGAAGAGGTGTTTCCCCTGACGGTTCACGTACAGGCCACAGGGGAGCACCCAAGAAAACCCACTCAATACTGCCCATGTTGTCCAGGACAACAACCCTCACAGATCCAAAAGAACAGGACCAGATAATTACTTGGATGACCTCTCAAGCGTCCAGCAGTGGGTTAAGCAGCACCAGCACATCACGCACGAGGTCCGAGTCCTCAGCCAGTTAAAGTCTGGGCTTTCTTTGAAGACTGCACTGAGGATGTTACCATGGCGATTTGCAAGGTGTGCAAGACCCGCCTGAGCAGGGGGAAAAGTATTAACAACCTCTCCACCACCAGCATGAGCCGCCACATTCTATCCAAACATCCCACTCTGTGGGCAAACGCGGCAGGACAGGGTACCACCAGCAACACTGCCTCCCTTGGGTTCACCAGACTCACCACCAGACCCGCCTCAGCAGCAGCAGTAGCCCAGCCATTGCGTGGTTCACAACATTCACAAACATCAGACGATGCTGACACTGTCACTTTCCGGACTAGTGCTCTTGAGGTCTCCCAGTGTTCATCAAACACAACAACCAACAGCCCTTCGGTGTGCAGCGCTACGGTTGAGTTGTCTGTCTCTGAGATGTTTGAGCACAAGAGGAAATTGCCAGCAAATGACCCCCGGGCCGTGGCAGTAACAGCCAGCCAGCATAGCCAAGCTTCTGGCCTGCGAAATGCTGCCATATCGAGTGGTGGAGACAAACAGCTTCAAGGGCATGATGTCAGTGGCCATCCCACGTTACGTTGTTCCCAGCCGCTACCACTTTGCGCGCTCTGCAGTGCCTGAGTTGCATGAGCACGTGGTCAGCTAAATAACCCGAAGCTTGAAGAATGCCGTTGCCTGCAAGGTTCACCTCACCACTGACACCTGGACGAGTGCGTTCGGCCAGGGTCGATACATCTCCCTTACCGCGCACTGGGTGAACCTTGTGGAGCCTGGCAGCGATTCCTCACCTGCTACGGCGCGGGTGTTGCCCACGCCGCAAACAGCTGGATAACAACAGCAGCACCTACCTCTCTGACTCCTTCTCCTCCAACGCATCTCAAAGCTGTACCTCATCCGGAAATGCTAACCCAGCACCAGCAGCAGTAGGATCGTGGAAGCAGTGCAGCACAGCTGTTGGCATGCGTCAGCAAGCGTTGCTGAAGCTGATCTGCCTTGGGGATAAGCAGCACACAGGGGAGGAAATTTGGAGGGGAATAAAGGAACAGACGGATTTGTGGCTGGCACCGCTGGACCTGAAACCGGGCATGAAGCTAGACACCTGGCACGAACTGGCAATGTACGCAATAGAGGTGCTGGCTTGCCCGGCAGCCAGCGTTATGTCGGAACGCTGTTTCAGTGCTGCCGGAGGCATCATCACAGATCGGCGTATCCGCCTCTCCACAGAAAATGCAGACCGTCTGACTCAAATTAAAATGAATCAATCCTGGATTGGAAACGACTACGCAACACTCCTGGACCCCAACCAAGTAACATGACCGATGAACATCTGGGATGGTTTAGCGTTTCCGGTCCCTGTTTATTGAACCTCTCATCTGTATTACATTTATGACTGCATGGCGGCAAAAAGCATTGCTGCTATATCCGCACGCTTTTTGTCCTCATGCAAGGCCTGGGTTGTTGTGTCTCACAAAGCGTGGCCTTCTCCTCCTGCGCCTCCTCCTGTTCCATCACGTGTGCTGCTGCTGCTGCTGCTGCTGCTGGGTTACCGTTGCCGCGTGGTCCCTGTTTATGGAACCTCTTATCTTTATTACATTTATGACTACATGGCGGTACAAAGCATGCTATCCGCACGCTTTTTGTCCTCATGCAAGGCCTGGGTTGTTGTGTCTCACAAAGCGTGGCCTTCTCCTCCTGCGCCTCCTCCTGTTCCATCACGTGTGCTGCTGCTGCTGCTGCTGCTGGGTTAGCGTTGCCGCGTGGTCCCTGTTTATTGAACCTCTTATCTTTATTACATTTATGACTACATGGCGGTACAAAGCATGCTATCCGCACGCTTTTTGTCCTCATGCAAGGCCTGGGTTGTTGTGTCTCACAAAGCGTGGCCTTCTCCTCCTGCGCCTCCTCCTGTTCCATCACGTGTGCTGCTGCTGCTGCTGCTGCTGCTGCTGGGTTACCGTTGCCGGTCCCTGTTTATGGAACCTCTTATCTTTATTACATTTATGACTACATGGCGGTACAAAGCATGCTATCCGCACGCTTTTTGTCCTCATGCAAGGCCTGGGTTGTTGTGTCTCACAAAGCGTGGCCTTCTCCTCCTGCGCCTCCTCCTGTTCCATCACGTGTGCTGCTGCTGCTGCTGCTGCTGGGTTAGCGTTGCCGCGTGGTCCCTGTTTATTGAACCTCTTATCTTTATTACATTTATGACTACATGGCGGTACAAAGCATGCTCTCCGCACGCTTTTTGTCCTCATGCAAGGCCTGGGTTGTTGTGTCTCACAAAGCGTGGCCTTCTCCTCCTGCGCCTCCTCCTGTTCCATCACGTGTGCTGCTGCTGGGTTAGCGTTGCCGCGTGGTCCCTGTTTATTGAACCACTTATCTTTATTACATTTATGACTGCATGGTGGTACAAAGCATGCTATCCGCACGCTTCTTGTCCTCATGCAAGGCCTGGGTTGTTGTGTCTCAAAGCGTGGCCTTCTCCTCCTGCGCCACCCTCCTCCTGTTCCATCACGTGTGCTGCTGCTGGGTTAGCATTACCGGTCCCTTTTCCTGGAACCTCTTATATGTATTACATTTATGACTGCATGCCGACAAAAAGCATGTTACCTGTGCAAAGAAAACAGACATTTCCCGCATTTAAAAGACAGTTTTCCCTTTGAAACTTTAAAATCGATTTTCTCAAAAACTATAAGCTCTTTTTGCTAAATTTTTTTTTCCTCTTGTACCCACTCCCAAGGTGCACATACCCTGTAAATTTGGGGTATGTAGCATGTAAGGAGGCTTTACAAAGCACAAAAGTTCGGGTCCCCATTGACTTCCATTATGTTCGGAGTTCGGGTCGAACACCCGAACATCGCGGACATGTTCGGCCTGTTCGGCCCGAACCCGAACATCTAGATGTTCGCCCAACACTAGTTGGGACCTAAATATATTGGTCCATATCCCATTACTGAAAAGATTAATGAGGTGGTTTATAGGGTGGCTCTTCCAGTTACTATGAGGGGTGTACAATCCTTTTACGTCTCTTTGTTAAAACCTGCTGTACATGTGATTTCCTCATCTCCCCCCCCCCCCCCGGTTGTGATTGATGGGGAGCCTGAATATGAAATTGAGGAGATTCTGGATTAGCGCAGAGTGTGGAATTCAGTGCAGTATCTGGTTCACTGGAGAGGTTATGGTCCTGAGGAGAGATCATGGGTACCGGGCCGGCTCATCATCTTCATGCTGAGGAATTAAAACAACAGTTTCACTCATTACATCCTGAAAAATTTTCAGGGGCGTGTTCAGAGGCCACGCCTCGGGGGGGGGGGGGGGGAATGTTAGGTATCGCGGAATTACCTCAGCGGCGGAAAGCAGCATGGCTGCCGCTTCTGCATCTGACGTCACTGCAGCGGCTGCCGTGTCTCCTCAGGCATCTCGCGCAGTTCCCGGCAGGACAGGTGTCTCAGTGGCATATCAGCTTAGGTCAGCACGCTCGCGCACGGAGCGCCAGGACCTTTATGGGCTTAGGAGACAGGTCAGCTGATCTGCAGGTCAGCTGACATCGGTCTGCTGTATCTCACTGCTGATTGGTCTAGCTGGTCTGGGCGGGAGCTTTGGAATTGCCTGTGTGTATTTAAGCATGGGGATGTCAGTGGCTCGTTGTCTTTTGTTGCTGAAACTTCGCAGTGAAAACTCTCAGACCTTAGTCAGATCTGTGTGTGCTTTGATCCGGCAGGACCCCGGAGATTTCACACTAGATTAGGATTATATTACATTGTATTGATTAATTCAACAATTAATTGATTAATTGATTAATTGTTGTGACCCTTTGTCTGTCTCTGACTCTCCATTTGCCTATCGATTCTGTACCTCTGCCAATCTGATCTGTTGCCGACTTCTGCCTGAATACTCACTCTGATTTTGCCTAACGATTCTGTACTTCTGCCAATCTGATCTGTAGCCTGTACGACCATTCTCCTATTAGTGAGGCCCTAGGGCCATCACTCTCTATGTTCCTGAATATTACTGTGCACCCAATCACAAGTGGTTCACATTTGAATAAAGTACTGACTATTGTGCTGATAGAGCTACTACTGATCAATATATACATCACTGATCATTACAATAATCTTTCTATAGATGCTTTGAATAGTGGTAAGCATTAGCAAACTGTTCCCCATCTCCTTCTTGCACTTCTGACACTGTAGTTGCCATTGGCAGGTTTTGGTGCGCCTTATGAATTGTTATGTATAGAGTGCTTAGGGGACCCCATTGTAAAACTTGCATCTGGGCCCACAGCTCCTTAGCTACACCACTGCCTACACCCTCGTGGTAGGCAAAACATTAATCTTAAAGGGCATCTGAGGTGAAAATAAACGAATGAGTTAAACAATTGTATCTATCCTCCTTCTCCTAAAATGACTTTTTTTTAGCTATCTCACAGTTTTATTTTATATTTAAATCTACGTTATAAGTTTTTACTGTTTCATGGCCTCTTCTCAATGACAAATTCATTGAAGTATGCCAGAGCTAAAACCTATGAACTATTGACCCTCTTTATCTCTTCCCTTCTCTCAGAAGCCATTTACTACCAGGAGAGTGTTTTAGTGTTGTATTTCCTTATTAGTTAAGGGTTACTCTATAGCCCGACCCAGTCCTGACCTGGATAGAAACTGTTACCTGCATACCTGATTTGTAACTCTTTCAGGCAGAGAAAGAAAAAAAGGAACACAGGATAGTTATTTGTGTGCTCTGCACTGTACATACAGGGCTATCTCATCATTTCACACGGCACCTCGGATGTCCTTTAAGTGATTTAAACTAGTCCTATCACTTATCTGAAATACCCTCACAGCTTTCATAACCTAAAACTAGACAAGCCTAATAACTACAGCTTAATACTTCCCTTCACCCTAAAACTTAAATTATTTAAACTAGTCTTAATGTCTGCTCATACCTACACTCTAAAATCAACATAAGCTAACTTAATAAAGTTACCTCACCAACTTGCTATAATTATCATCATTTCCAAAATATATTCATAATACATGTGATGAATTTTTGTTTTGATTTGAGAATCAAAATTCAATCCTATCAAAGAATGTCTCTTTATCATTTAGCTAAGCAGTGAGTGTGTAGTCACCTGCTGTCTTCATTCAGGGCCTGAGCCACTAACACAGTTGTGTCCACTGCCAGGGGCGTCACTAGGGCCTTTGATCCAGGGCACCGGCCGGGAACCTGTTGCCATGGTGCCCCGGATCTATTGACTGGCAGGAGGGGGCACTGGGCGGAGCGGCGGGGGGAGTTGGCAGTTACAAACTCACCTGTCTTCAGATCGCCGCAGGCACAGCTTCCATGTGCTTCTGACTTCCTCCCCGCGGCGTCCGTCGTCTTGGTTACAGCTCCCCCTGTGACGACATCACAGGGGGCGCTGTTACCAATGTGAGGGCCACCACGGGGAGGAAGCCAGAAGCACATGGAGCTGTGCCTGCTGTGATCTGAAGACAGGTGAGTTTTTAACTGCCCGCTCCCCCCCTGCCGCTCCGCCCAGTGCCCTCTCCTACACTAGGGGAAGCTGCCTTTCTAATCTACGCTGGGGGAACCTACCTATCTAATCTATACTGGAGGAACCTACCTGTCTAATCTATGCTGGGGGAACCTACCTATCTAATCTATACTGGGGAAACCTACCTATCTAACATATACTGAGGGAACCTACCTATCTAATCTATACGGGGGGAACCTACCTATCTAACCTATACTGAGGCAACCTACCTATCTAATCTATACTGGGGAATGCTGCCTATCTAACCTATACTGGAAGAACCTACCTATCTAATCTACACTGGGGGAAGCTACTTATATAACCTATACTGGGGGAACCTACCTAACTAACCTACGCTGGGGGAACCTACCTATCTAACCTACGCTGGGGAACCTACCTATCTGACCTACGCTGGAGGAACCTACCTATATAACCTATACTGGGGGAAACTGCCTATCTAACCTACACTGGGGGAAGCTGCCTATCTAAACTATACTGGGTAAAGCTACCTATCTAACCTACACGATGGGAAGCTGCCTATATAATCTATGGTAGAAAAGGAAGGTCCGCACTAATGTCACCACTCCAATGTACTTTATTCAGGACATATCCAGTTCAGGTAAAACACTTTGACAGTCAAAGTGTTTTACCTGAACTGGATATGTCCTGAATAAAGTACATTGGAGTGGTGACATTAGTGCGGACCTTCCTTTTCTACCGTTGCTTATTGGGCTTGGCCGCTCGTGTTCCTGCACTGTCCCACCCAGTACGGTGCAGCGGTAATCCCTTCTACTTTCCTATATAATCTATACTGGGGAAGCTGCCTATCTAACCTATGCTGGGGGAAGCTACCTATCTACAGCCAAGCAAAGCCTCCTGGTCCCAGCCCAGCAAAGCATACAGCCAAGCAAAGCCTAGTAAAGCCCCCAGCCCAGCAAAGCCCCCAAAATGCCCCCAGCAAATTGCCCAGCCTAGCAAAGCCCCAGCAAGTCACCTAGCAAAGCCAAGCCGGCTCAACATCACTGCCAGCCAGGCTGGCACAGCATCACCGTCAGCCAGGCCGGCACAGCATCACCACCAGCCAGGCCGACACAGCATCACCACCAGCTAGGCCAGCACAGCATCACCACCAGCCGAGTGTAGCGCACAGGCCAGCCAGCTGAAAGCAAGACAGAAGCCAGGTGAGGGGCTTATATATGTGAAATACTGCCTATTGAATATATTTAAGTTACACCACTGCTATGTTCATGTACATTTGGCCCCACCCATGGCCATGCCCACTTTACACAGCATGGCCATGCCCATTTTTCGCCTCGGCACACTTGTTTCCTCTTGCTGCCCAGAGGTGCCCCGGATTTACCAGGAACCTAGAAATGCCCCTGTCCACTACATTACACATCAGTGTTACTGATGCTGAAAAGTGGACAGAAGTGGATACAACTGCATTAGTGGGCTCAGGCCCTCAGAAAGAGAGAGAGAGAGAGCGCATATCCCAGCATTAACTGCTAATGCTTCAGTGCCATGTTCATCCACAAGGCGGAGCTCTCATGCACAATTTGCTTGTTTCTGAAACTATGGGGACCACTGGCACGTTTGGCACTCTGCATGGTGGTGCCCCACTCCCTGTCAATAAGGAAATAATAACTGCATTGTTAACATCACATGCACACAAAGGGTCCCACTTTCTGAATGCAGGGGCTTAGTCATCATATAATAATCCGAACATTTATATAGCGCTTTTCTCCTGTCGGACTCAAAGAACTCAAGAGCTGCATATAAATTCAATGAAGGTAGATAATGTTTTTAGAAAGTATTCCTTTCAGTTCTGGTATGGATGGGAAATAAAGGATTGAAAGATATCTCTATCTTTTTGTTCATAATCGGGCTTTAAACCCACTTGCAAATGTAGCAGAAAACAAAATACAGTCAGTATATAAATTCCTATGTAAAGAAGAACATTCCAGTATGAAAAGCATGTGTGTATCAATATGAAAAAGAATTCCACTATGGCTCTTACTGTGTTCACGAGTGAGAATCAGTTTTACAAATGCGTGTGTGCGACAATTACCATCTACATAAGGTGTAATTTGTTCCCTTTGAGCACAGCTGGAGCCTTGCTGTATTAGTTTCTCATACTAATGCGGCAATGCCCAATCAATCACTTTGATTTGTTGTTATTGAAGCAAACATCAATGATAAGCTGTAATTTGCCCTGGTACGATTTGATCATTATGAAGGCTCTCAATTTGTGTGCATGCACATAAACAGGAGAGCTCAGCCTAGGCATGCACCCTTGTTTATTTTATAATGAGGGGAGGGAAGAAGTAAGCTTCGACAATGCTATCAAAGACTTATCTGATGGAAACAGATGTGACCAAAACATTGTTTTCCAACTTCTATCATCACTTTCCTTAGCACTCAATCAGAAGTTTCTACTGGACACCAACAGACATGTTGGCTATCCACTCAGTGGCTGGATAGTGCACTGGTTAAAGTGAATGGGAACCGCATTTAAAAAAATGAGACAGATACTTACCCAAGGAGAGGGAAGGCTCTGGGTCGTATAGAGCCTTCCCGCTCCTCTCCTGGTCCCCTCGTTGAGGTGCTGGCTCGCCGGTAGCAGTATTTGACTAATTTAGTCAAATACTGCTTTACCCGGCCGAAGGAGGCTCCAGAAGTCTTCAGGGAGCCCGAGTACTCCTGAAGAAGGGCGGCCCTGTACTGCACCTGCGCAAGCACTCTATCGTGCACGCTCACACCTGTGCAGTATGGAGTCGCACGTCTTCGGGAGGATACGGCTCCCGAAGACTTCCAAATACCCTTTCGGTGGGGTATTGAAACGGGGGGGGGGGGAACCAGCACAGGATAGAGAGCACCCAGAGAGGAGACGGAAGGCTCTATATGACCCAGAGCCTTCCCTCTCCTTAGGTAAGTAATGGCTGCAGTTTTTTTCCAGTGAAATTTGTATTTGTCTCTGCCCACTTTTTGGTTACGGGTATAAAAACTATCCTACATGTTATCCCAGGTAATGTACTATGTGTGTGCCAAATTTCATTCAAATCCATTCAGCCATTGTTGCGTGCTTGAGTAACAAACATCCAAACTTTCGCATTTATAATATTAGTGATAAATACACGCACACATGTACAGTGGTGCTCGGATACCCCTTTTCAAAATCCGGATTGACCCGGATCCGGATACCCAGATATCCGGATCCAGATCGGATATCCGGATCCGACCTTTTGGGTATCCGAATAGAATCGGATATCCGACCCCAGTATCCGGGGTATCCAGGCAAATTCGGATATCTGGATAGAAAAAACGGAAGTGGCCTTTAAATTGCTTTAAAAACATTTTTTAGGGTAAATGAGGCATGTAGCATCACTATTTTTAAAGGGTAACTCTAATTGATGATGTGGGGACTTAAAATCCCCCCCCACAAAAAAAAATGGCTGTCAATTAACATCAGGACTAGGTTCCAGACAACGGACGTGCAGCCCACATTGTGTCCAAAGTCCAACCACACAACTGGGACATGGCAGTTTTCAGCCCAGATACCCCCAAAAAATTACGCAGGAATTGTGTTTTGGGTTAAATATAGGTGGTATCAGCACAGCAGCAGTGGCCTGTGGCACCCAGGGCTTAGGATGGGAGCCCTCTGATTGGCTCAATGAGGTCAGGTGGGGCTTGCCAGGGTTCCCCTCTGTGATTGGTTGCTAGGGCTTCTGCTGGGAGCCCTCTGATTGGCTCACTGACATCCTGGATGTCATACAGTATCTCAATAGTCGGATTTCTGCGTTGCTAGCCAACTATCCGCAGATAGAAATAGAAATCCATAGAAATCCGGTATCTGAATCCGAATCGGATAGCTGAAAAAAGGTCGGATATCCGGGTTACCCGGATATCCGCAATCCGGATGAGCATCCCTGACACTGTATAGTAAAACCATATACACCAGTTACAAGAACCATTGGACCACCTGAGAGGAAGGGGGTAGAAACATTTGTTAGGCAGTGAATACATTTTAGCTGTAGCCAGTGACTGCTTTGTAGCATCTGCAATATGATGCAGCAGGGTTTGGTGTGTGCAGGGTGTGATAGGTTAGATAACTATTTGATAGAACAGGTGTTTTTAAATTGTACACTAGAAAGTTTCAAGGGATTGAGTGTGAGAAGTGAGAGGAAAAAGGGAATTCCCTTAAAGTGGACCTGAACTCTTGCACAGGACAGAAGGAAAACAAAAAAAATGCACTTTGTATGTATTTAGAGAGTTTAGCTTGTCTAATTCCCACTCATCTGTTAAGCATAAGATGTAATTTGATCCCTCAGCTGTGTCAGCTGCCTGCCATGGTAAAGAGCTAACTTGCAAACACCGGATGGTAACAATATGTCTGCTTCCATGAAAGCAGGAAGTAGACACACTGCAGATTTATTGTAGGATTTGTATTAGCTGTAACAAAGAAATGTTTTTCTGCAATGGTTATTATGCTGTTGCATATCTTTTAGAGAGAAGTTCTGAGTTCAGGTCCGCTTTAAAGAAGAGCAGATGGTGAGAAGTCTTGGAAATGTTTATAGGCGACCAAAGAAAATGACGGAAGGAGTTCTGTGCAGGTTAGAGTTAGAAGCTTGAATAATTTGAGTGAATAACAGCCAGTGGATGAGTTTAGCAGAAGAGTTGAATTGGATGAAAGGCTGGATGAATGGTCTCAATTACATGACGTCTCAAAGGTAACTCAGATAAAAAATATTTTAACAATTTTACTCATCCCTATTGATCAGGTGGGTTGACAATCACTGATCCAATTGATTAGCATAATTCTCCTCTATTTCATTCTAGTTTCCATTTGTCTCTCTCTGTAATTTTGTCCATCACTGATATAATCTGTTAAACTATTAATAAATTATAAAATCCCTCGGCAGGCTTACATCAGCGTCATGTGGACCTCTATCGCATGGAGCCCAGAAGAGGTGAGAGTTCACTGTAACCGCTGCCTGCTGCACTGAAGCTCTGCAATGGGGGGTGGGGGCACTCAAGGAGAAAAAGGGAGGAGTCAGCCCCCTCCCTGTGGCTGGGTCAGTATGCCTACTGTGCCACCCACCTGTACTGCATCCTGGGCGGACAGTTGCATTGCCTGCCCCTAGGAACTGGTCTGGAAAGAAGCTATTGCACATGTCTAGGGGAAGGATGGACATGGAATGGAAAAACTGTATATGGAAAAGTGGAGATGCTGTACAAGGTAAGCTGAAAATAGAATAGTTGGAGAGAAGACATGAGATATAGAGGTTGTAAATGGAATGTGACTGCTCCTGTATATTAGGACTGCCCTATTTGGAAACCTGATCCACATCTGAAGGTTAGAGATCACCATACATTCTACCTTATGATTCTTACATTGATTTACCAGGGAGTGAAGACAGGAACCCCAGACTCTCAGGGGAAAACATGCATAGAAACAAGTAATTGACCCAGAACTTCACCCGGATGTGTGAAAGCAAACTGCTTTATTACATACATAAAGCGGTTTGCTATCACAAAACTAGGTGGAGTCCTGGTCAATTACTTGTTTCTAATTATATCTGCAGGTTCACATTGAAGAGTGAAGCAAATTCACATGCAAAGAAAGATGGGGCGAGTAGGGGAGAGTGCATAATAGGGAGGAGATGAACCCAGATATATTATCACTAGGCTATAAGAATGAATAACCTTACCTCCCAGATTAACAGATTTCCCAGCAAGCTCATGGTGAACCAGAACTCCTAGGAGTGTGTAAGGGGCTACAAAGGGCCAAAAAGCCCTCTTACTAAAATGGTATGGAAAACAGTAATGTGCCTTCCTAAAACAGAAGGTATTTGGGATTATTTAGGTTGGATATGAGGTGTTCCACAAAATGCTTCCAGATTTACAAATCCTTTTGCAGATTACACAAAACCAATATGTGTATTTTATACTTGTTTTTAGATGTTTTGTTGGGGCTTAGCTTTAATTCCAGTAATGAAAACACAGTTGTCAATGCAGAAACAGAGAGAGACTGGATAGCAAACAAAATATTGAGAGTTAATAATAATCTAACTTGAGCTGTAGCCATCAGCAGTAGCCCAGTATTCAGCTAACGTAATATATCCATACCGAGGAAATATTCCCGTAAGTTATTCATGTACGAATTAAAGAATGGATGGACGCGTACATTTAATTAATTACATTCTCAAGGGATTAACAGTAGACTGTATTAAATTTAAAGGCTTATTGATTTCCACCAATGGCTGAAATATACAAGGGAAAAAAAATCAATGGAAGGCATTAGCACATATGCATACATTGAGAAATATATGTTACTCCCTTCTTATAATTAAATCCATTTAGATTTTCTAATATGTAGGTGTATTTTTTCTTTCTGTAGAGGTATTCTTTACTCAGGGACACAGTGCAGGGAAAGGTCATATTCTGCTTTACAAGTTATTGTCTTTTATTTTCAGGCAGAAACTATAGCCAAGTATCCTTAACCCTTTAGCAGCCAAATAAAGTTAAACTTTACTTGGCTGTATGGCTGAATTTTTCCTACCGCTGGGGCAGTGTGTCTTACCAAGCCTGGCAGGGTATGCAGAGTGGATGGCAGGGAGCGTTTATAGTTACCTGTCCAGGTGGTTGGATCAGCTTCTTCTCTCCTCCACGATGTAAGCCCTGATAGATCTTGTCGGTAGCGATGAGTTCCGGATGAATTCCCAATTGGTTTCACTCGGAATTCATCCAAATAATTAGTGTAGCTGAGTGAGCGGGTGAGTGGGGGTTAACATACCTAGGCTGCAGTCTTCTTTAATCCATTCCATGACGCGTCCCATGCTGCGTTCCAAGTCGCGTCACATGACTACCATGCTTGCTCCTTCAACCCGGAAGAAGGAAAGTGACCACGAATTGGAAGGCAGTGCGGGACAGATTAAAGAGGACTACAGCCTGGGTAAGTTAACCCCTGCTCAACCGCACGCTCAGCTGCACTAATTATCTAGATGAATTCCAAATGAAATCCATCGCTACCTCTCGGTTCCTATTGTATTGAGACTCAATAGAGTCTTTTCCAGCACACTTCTTCCACCACCGGGTGGCGTTGTAACAATGACAGAGTTTCCTGGATTCCGATCACATGTCAGATCCAGAAGACCTGTAGGAAGTTCAGAGCCGCTGGAGGAAGAAGAGAAGAAGCCTTCTGGAACAGAAAACTATAACTTCTCCCTGCCACCTGCTCAATTGGCTGCACTAGGTAGCCAAACGAGATCTCCCAGCAGAAGTTTACATTTCACAGCAGTCTTCAATCTTTGGCTGTTTCTTTGATATATCCACACTGATTTGCTTCACAAACTCTAAGTTGGGTTTAAAATAAGCGATAGAGCACACCATGCCTGGTTCCAGAGGCGTACCTAGAAATCCCCGGGCCCCCCTGCAATAAAAAATTCCGGGCCCCCCCACCTTCCTAGGGCCCACTCAGGGACTTTTGTGGGGCAGGAGGGGTCGCAGCATAAGAGTAAAGCATGGACGCAGATCAGTGGGAAGGGGGGACATCCCCCCCTTCTCACCGTGGGCTCTCCTCTCAGCGCTCCCTCTCCTGCAATCATTGGTGGCAGCGGGTAGGCAGCGGCGGCGGCAGGCTGAACACATTACTACCTTCTCGCCGGAGGTCTTCCGATCTCTAAGAGCAACTTCCTGTTTACACAGGAAGTTGCATGAAGCTCTTAGAGATCGAAAGACCTCCGGCGAGAAAGAGGTAATGTGTTTAGCCTGCCACTGCCGCTGTCTGCCCGCTGCCACCAATGATTGCAGGAGGGGAGCGCTGAGAGGAGATCCCCAGGTTATGGAGGGGTGGGGAATGTCCCGCCTCCCCACCGATCTGCGGCCACGCTCTCCTCTTATGCTGCGACCCCTCCTGCCCCACAAAAGTCCCTGAGCGGGCCCTAGGGGGGCCCCGGGCGCCCCGTGGTGGCAGGGGTCACATTCCCTATTGTTACACCAGTGCCTGGTTCTAAACTATTCCTGTACAATCTTTGTTTAATGGAAAGGATTTTAACTCCTTTTCCCTCCCATAGACAGATAGTCACCAGGCCTGGGACTCTCCCTTGGATTTGCAGGGAAAATTATTCTTTATTTGAATATTGTAGGATAAATCTGCTCAATGTTTCAGTCATATCTGACCTTTCTCAGGTGCCTAATAACCAGTTATATGTCCCATTAATATCTTAATAAATGAAAACACTACACAAATTTTGGTCGGGTACAAACTTTAAGAAACATTAGCAACAAAACATTAAAGGGGCCTGCCTCTATAAATAAAAACATTTGATATGCACACCTTATGAAATACACTATACATAATGCAGATAAATATCCCGGGCGCAGTGGATAATCAACAAAACCTATAGATTAGTAACAGACATGAACACTGTGAGCAGTGGCGTAGCTAGGGCATTTGACACCCGGTGCTGGGTATCAAAAGACAACCCCCCCCCACCCAAAAAATAGGAAAGCAGAGAGTGCAGCATACTAAGCGCGCCAAGGTGGGTAATGCCAGACCCCCCCCCCCCTCTCACCTAGGTCCCCTCCTTCCATGCTCTCCCCCCGCCAGATATGTGTCAGGCCCAGCGGGCAGGGAATACTTCACCTGACTCACCTGCGTCACAGTCACGTGCCACGGGTCTCTGCCTCCAATGCCGCTCACTGTGCTTCCTGATTAGTGGCAGCACAGTGAGCGACATTGACGGAGGAGACCTGTGGCACATGATGGTGACGCAGCGCTCCAGCGCTTGGAATGCAGGAGTCCGGTGAAGTTTTCCCTGCATACCTGGAGTGGGGAGAAAGGGATCCAGGTGAGGGGGGGGGCTGCTTCCCCCTTCCCTGCCCCTCCTGCTTGTGCTGCTTCCCATCCAACTCCCTTCCCTTCAGCTCCCATTCAGAGCTGCCTAATAAAAGTGTTATACATACCTGGGGCTTCCTCCAGCCCCATTCGCACGGAACGCTCCCACGCCGCCATCCTCCGCTGCTCGCAGCTCCAGTACCTGGTCCCATAACTTCCTCCAGTCACGGTCAGTCTGCGCAAGAGAAGTGCGCTCTCTATGTATCTCTCTGTCAGCTGGAGAGGTACATAGAGAGCGCAACTCTCTTGCGTCAGACTGGCCACAACTGCAGGAAGTTACGGGACCAGGTACTGGAGCTGCGAGCAGCGGAGGATGGCAGCATGAGAGCGATCGGTGGGCATGGGGCTGGAGGAAGCTCAAGGTATGTATAACACTTTCATTATTAGGCAGCTCTGGTACACTTTAATTGTCCTCAGACTAGCTCACACTCTATAGACCCCAGCTTCTAAGGCAAATATAGGAGAAAGCTGCCTGCCTGATCATCAGAGCAGCTCACAACAAGCCTTTATAAAGCAAAACAACACACATTTCCCTTTCAGAGCAGGATTCTATGTGATTTTATAGGTCAGCTCAGCTTTTAGCTATGAATCACTCCTTCTCAGTGTAAATAACCCCCATGCCCTGCCTTTAGAAAAGCTTTCCTGCTCCCATCCCTCCTGTGACCCCATCCAAGTTTTTAAGGAATGCTGCCTAGCACAGTCTAGAGCACTGAGAATTCATCCAGCTGATCACACTGATCAGCTTCCTCGTAGCTTCCAGGAGTGCTGTATGCATGCTGACAGGCTGTGAGCAGCAGGGAGAAGGTGATTGCAGGACTGAGGACAGTGATACCGGACAGATGGAGCACTTAGTTACCTTCTCTCTCCATGCTGGCTGAGACCCGAACTTCGGGGCTGTGTGGGCGGAGTTTGCTTGGCTGTCTCTCTCGCTTCTATTGGCTGGAGAGAGTTGACAGCCAGAAAAGAATGTTTCTGATTGGAGGGAGGGAGGAGAAGGAGGCGGCAGCACCCAGATATGTCTGTTGTAACTGTTCAGGCTTGCGGAACCACGCTGTAATAGCAGCTATGCAATGCTCACAAAGTAATGCACCCTAAAACGTACAGACAAGATTAATTTCAGATGATTAATTTAGATGGACGGTTGGCAACCCTGCTTTGTGACACCCCCCTCCCTGGCAATCACCCGGGGCGCCCCGCCCCCTAGCGCCCAATGGAAGGAACGCCACTGACTGTGAGGCCTAGCGGATCTCTCACCTTCCTTCAGTCCTGATGCCCCTATCTCCTCCACAGACTTCACCCAATGTGGTGTGTCTCTGCTCAGCCGAGGGATGACAAGTACATTGTCTCAGCACTCAATTACACCCGGGCCTTGAAGTGAGCAAGTATCAGGACTGAGGCCTGGAAAGTAAAAGTACCGGAACCACACTAGACAGATGGCAGGACTATCAGACAGTCCAGGACAGCAACAGGTAATCAGAAGAGCACGGCGAAGAATCACAAATTGTAAGCCAATCCAGTTACAATCCATGGGTTATACACGGTAGATCAGAATAATATGGTACCAAAGGATAAGGCAATTTCTGGTCAAGTTCAGTTTTTAGCAATCCAAATGATACAATAAACAGACCAGGCTTAAATCGACAGAAAGCCTCATGGAACCACAAATCCCAGCATCTAATGGCATCGTCTGAGACCACGTCTATAGCCACTCTGAATCATACACACAGAAGGTGCATGCGTCCTGGAAATGTCCTACCGGCCTGACCCGGAATTTGGCTGCTCGTGCAATCTCCCAGAGAATGCAGACTTGCCATGGACTCGAACAGAATGTAAGTTCCTTACACAAACCAGTTCAAATATGCTAAAATAAGTGACTATATGTATTAAAAAATATATACAGCATGATTATAGAAACCATCAAGAACTGTTCAATGCGCAAGGCAGCTACACTGTTCAAATTTACATCGAACTCAGCAAAAATAGTCATGTGCAATGTTGCATACAAATTTTTAAGAAGTGAATGCAAAGCCACTGCTTAGATTACCCCTACACAGGGTAGATCTTTAAACATACAAGTGCGCTCAATAGGATCCAGTAAAGTCCCATTCAATTAGAGAAAAATAAGGAGGCCACAAATTACCTGAGAACATTGTTTTTATTATTTTAGGGAAAATTGGGTACCACATAGACTACAATACTTATTGCGGTTATAGTGGTGCCAAGTGGACAATTTGAACATTGGAGGCAAATTTAGCCAAAGTGCCAGGGGCAGCGGAGGGACCAAAAGTGGTGGAGATTTCAGCATAGATAGCAGCAGGGGTAAGTTACCGAGTGTGACCAGGGCCGGCCCTAGACTTTTTGCCGCCTGAGGCAAATTTTAAAAAAAATTTGCCTGAGGCAAATTTTAAAAAAATTATTGCTGCTGCCGCCGAGCTGGAGGGGTAGCGGGCAGAGCGGGGGTATTGGGCCTAGCGGCGGGGAGGGGGGTCGGACCCCCCCCTCCCTCGCCTGGGTCCCCGTCCTCCGCTCCCCTCCAGCCTTAAATACATCAGAACTAGCGCAACTCGTAAGAGGCAGTGGGCGGGGAGGACTCACCTCTTCCTCGCTCGATCCAGCGTGCGCTCCACTGACGTCCCTTCCTGCAGCGCCGTCCATTTACAATACAGTGGGCGGCGTGCAGGAAGTGACGTCAGTGGAGCGCACGCTGGATCGAGCGAGGAAGAGGTGAGTCCTCCCCGCCCACTGCCTCTTACGAGTTGCGCTAGTTCTGATGTATTTAAGGCTGGAGGGGAGCGGAGGACGGGGACCCAGGCGAGGGGGGGTCCGACCCCCCTCCCCGCCGCTAGGCCCAATACCCCCGTCCTGCCCGCTACCCCTCCAGCTGGGCGGCCGGCTCCCCGCACCCTCCGACGGGCGGATGCCGCCCCTAGAAATTTGCCGCCTGGGGCAAAAGTTTCACCCCGCCTCATGAGCGGGCCGGCCCTGAGTGTGACCTGTAGGTGTGTGTGTGTGTGGGGGGGGGAGAGGTTAGAGATAGGAGTAGTTAGGGGTAGGTTTGTGTTAGGCTTAGATAGCAGTGAGCTAGGTTTAGGAGTAGATAGGGAAGAGGAAGTGTAAGTAAAATGAAAATAGAATAACGGTAAAGTTACCAATATCCTACTATCAGAATTATCCAGCGCTCAATAGTAGAATTTCAGGCTTCACCTGGTGTCCACATTTCCCCTGCGCCCTTTTTTGTATAAGCTTTCCAAACAGTCCTTCATCACAGGGAATGAAGCAGTGGAGTAGGCTGGAGAAGTCCTGGTGGCTTTTCTATGATCAGTATAGATACCTTGGACAATGACCAGTTTGTGATGTTCTTGATGGCACTGACTTTCAAACTATCAGCCAAGGGATTGAATTCTGATCCCTGAATGCAACGATCGCTGTGTGAGTGTGTACGTAACGTAATCTTAAAGCAAATCTGAACTGAAAAACAGAAGTCAAAACCAACATCTCATAGTTACAGTACCTCATGTGTAGTCTACTCATCAATCTCTTTCTCCTCTCCCGTGACCTGTCTTTCCACTGCAATCGATGGAATTCTCCATCCTCCATTTTAAAAATGGTGATGACCTCATTTAACCATTTCTGCACCCGGACGTGATGCTCACGTCCAGGCAGCTGCTCTGCTGCGGTGCCACCCTTCGGCGCGCTCCCGCGCGCGATCACGGGCACGCCCCGTGCTGTCCCCCGGTAGCCCTGGGATCAGTGAATGGGAACATGGTTCCCGATCACCGATCTGTGTCCCCAGCAGAAAAACTGAAGCGCTCTTACTAGAGGCTTTAGTCTTTCTGCAAATAAAATTTTTCCGCGTCCCAAAAAAAAACTTAAGGTGGCCATCTTGTGGCCAAATAGTAAAACTACATCTACATATTTTTTACATTACTAATTACACATATAATAACATTAAAAATTAACTGTTTATTTCCCACACCAAAATATTACCCAAATAAATGTTTTAATGGAAAAAAAAATTACAATAAAAAAACAAAAAAATAACATAAATTGTTACCTAAGGGTCTGAACTTTTTAAATATGCATTTGAAGGGGGTATACTATGAACATTTTTTAAATTATAAGCTTGTAAATAGTGATGGACGCAAAACAGAAAAAATGCACCTTTATTTCCAAATAAAATATTGGCGCCATACATTGTGATAGGGACAAAATTTAAATGGTGTCATAACTGAGACAAACGGGCAAATAAAATACATAGGTTTTAATTATGGTAGCGTGGATTATTTTAAAGCTATAATGGATAAAAATTGAGAAATAATGATTTTTTTCCATTTTTTACTTATTAATCCTGTTAAAATGCATTTATAAAAAGATAATTATTAGTAAAATGTACCACCCAAAGAAAGCCTAATTAGTGGCAGAAAAAACAAGATAAAGATCAATAAATCGTGTTAAGAAGTGATAAAGTTATTAGCGAATGAATGGGAGGTGAAAATTACTCTGATGCATAAGGTGAAAAATCCCAGCGGGCTGAAATGGTTAATATCGCCCACTTGAGCCATAGGGAAACATGGACATTACAATACACATCAGTTGTCATTGCAGTTATAACTGAGAGCAACTAATATAATGGAAAAGGACCCTTAGGAATTCAGCTTCCAGAGAGATAAGTACTACTAGATCTAGTCAGAACTGGAAGGAATCATTGTTAGAAGAAAATGGTGAGCTTCTAAGAGGAACTGATGGCGAGGTAAGTATATAATATTTATTTGCAGGTATGACATGTGTTAATTTTAAATCCTTTTACTTGGTTCTGGTTCCCTTTAAGGAAACAAGTGTCTTATTATAAGTCTCCAAGCCTCTCTCTTTTGCTCACAAAACAATACCAGGCTGAGGAACAGCTGGTGCACAGAAAACAAAGAAAAGAAACCTGAAAACGTAATTTGGAATATTTCAGATGTTTCCAATTTTTTTAAATGTACTTTTGGTGTTTTAATTACATTTCCATTGCATATTGCTTATTGTAAAAAGGTATTTTTGTTTCATTTGCAATTCAGCCAGCTGAATGTAACCTATTTCTTCGAGTACTTACAGAATGCAATGTTCTGTGTAAACCGCTATGGAACATCTGTATACTATCTGTGAAACGTACATGTTCTCTGGACAGCTTCTTTCCTGAACAATGCTGACATAGGAGGTCAGGAATGAAAAACACTGTCAATGCTGCTTTGTGGGCCATAAATTGTCCTTTAATTGTAAGAAGATACCATAATGGGGTGCAGGGTAAGAGAGAAGAGACGGAACAGGTCATCATCGCTGGGCACACATATGTATGCTATTTATGTAATTCCTCTTAAGTGCTCGTAAATAGTCATCTCTTAGATCAGATGCTGTAGGGCTCATAGTAACTACAAATACAATGGAAATATTCATAAAAAAAGATCCCACGTTGTACAATAACCTGTATAAAATAGATAAAAAGATAAAATAGACATTTCTTAGCATGTTCAGCTTTTACGCCGCATTAGAGGCAGAGCTTATTATACAGTATATCATGGCATTGTGCACAAATTGCTTTCTCCCAGCTATTCGTATAATAGAAGATGACAAACAGTGACAGGTGGAATGTCTACATTCTCTTTTATTTTATGTTATTATATTTTATTATTATACTTTTCTCCTCAATTATTGTAATAATGATAAAGTAAGAAAGAAGCGTTAGCAATAGCTGTTTTAAAAACAGTGAGTGCCCAGCATCCCTGTTGGTCATGCAGACACCTTTATGGACCAGTTCAAATACTTAATTACTGGGAGGTAAATGGTTGCTGTGGGGAAACTGCCACATTTCACCTAATAAGTATATCATTCTAACTTCTAGTCAATGTATGTGGCCATAAAAGTGGTTTAACTCAATTTGCTGCCCCATTTCATTTCTTTTTTTTTGCAGTAGGAATTATAGTGTAATACCAGGAAATTATGATGTGGAAGGCAGCTGTGCATCTACATTTTCCATGTTTTCAAGAAGGCATGTAAGCAACATGCAATAGCCTATAGAGGAACCTTAACTCAAGATTTAACCCTCCTGGCGGTATAAAAAAATCCGCCAGGAGGGAGCGCAGCAGTTTTTTTAAATTTTTTTTTCCTATATCATGTAGCGAGCCCAGGGCTCAGCGGCATCCCCCCGCCCTCTTCGATCGCCTTCGGCGATCTCCGATTCGGCGATCTCCGATCAGGAAATCCCGTTCCCATGGCGACGGGGCGGGATGACGTCACCGACGTCACTGACGTCGGGACGTCATTGGGAGTCCCGGGCCACCCCTCGGCGCTGCCTGGCACTGATTGGCCAGGCAGCGCACGGGGTCTGGGGGGGGGGCGTGCGGCGCGACGGATAGCGGCGGCGATCAGTGTGCTGGCGCAGCTAGCAAAGTGCTAGCTGCGTCCAGCAAAAAAAAAATTAAACAAATCGGCCCAGCAGGGCCTGAGCGGCACCCTCCGGCGGCTGTTACCGCCAAGGAGGTTAAAGAGCCTCCGTCGCAAAAATCTTAAAACTTAAAATACATGTAAACATATACAAATAAGAAGTACGTTTTTTCCAGAGTAAAATGAGCCATAAATTACTTTTTTTCCTATGTTGCTGTCACTGACAGTAAATAGTAGAAATCACCAAGTTTAAGTTGGTGCTACCACTGTAAAATTGTAATGACTCTTTCTCTAAAGAGGTACTCATCTGGTATCAGATTGTATTATATTTGTGTAGTATCTGTTCTAAAGCAGGCCAAACACACATTGATTTTCCCCATCGTTAATGTGTAGTTTAGTAGTAGCAGTAAGGAATTGTACCGTGTGTTAGCCATCAGTAAAAGCAAGAAGTTTTAAATCAGGATGATACCATTTATTGGCTAACTAAAATGAATAAAAATATGCAAGCTTTCGGCCTTGCAACAGGATTGAAGCCCGACGAAGGCTGCAAGGCCGAAAGCTTGCTTAATTTTATTCATTTTTAGTTAGCCAATAAATGGTATCATCCTGATTTAAAACTTCTTGCTTTTAATGTGTAGTTTGAGATATTTTTAAAGTTTGTACATGTTCATATGGTAAATTACAACAGTATAAGAAACACTAGGAGGAGGTCCCTGCCCGTGCAAGCTTACAATCTAGAAGGTAATGGGGTGGAAATAATAGGGAAGGAAACACAGGGGATAAGGCATGCATACTTATAGCAAATTATAGGCTTGTCTGCATAGGTGTGTTTTCAGAGTACGTTTGAATGTTTCCAGGCTTGGAGAATGATGTACAGGCTGTGAGAGAAAGTTCAAAAGGAGAGGGACAGCCCATGAGAAGTCCTGGATGCGATATTGAGAGGAGGTGACCAAGCTAGAAGGAAAAAGGTTCTCCTTTGCGGAGCGGAGGTTTTGGGAGGTATCTTGAGAAATAATGAAGAAATTTATGGAAGTGAAAGCTTGTGTAAAGCTTTGCATGCTAGCGTGACACGTTTAAACTGGATCCTTTGCCAATCTCTTTATTGGTTACCAATTAACCAGAGAGGGGCTGCCTCAAGGGATCAGGAAGAGAGGTGGATGAGACGGGCACCAGAGTTTAGTAGGGACTGGAGAGGTGCCAGTCTGCTTTTTGGTAAACCACAGAGTATGGTGTTACAGTAGTCAAGATTGGATATGATTAGAGCATGTACAAACATTTTGGTTGCCTCTTGTGAGAGGAAGGGATGAATTCTGGAGATGTTTTTGAGATGGAAGTACCAGGAGGTAGTTATTCTGTTGATATGTGGTGTAATTTAGAACTCAGAGTCCAGAATTACCCCCAGAAAGCAAGTTTTAGTAGATGAGGCTATTGGGGTCATTTTTACATTGATTGTGACTATGGGAGGTGGAAAAGAGAGCAAAGGTGAAAATATCACAATCTCCATTTTGTTTTTGTAGAGATTAAGGAAACGGCATGACATGAATGTAGATACAGCAGATAGACATTTGGGGACTTTAGATAGAAGTGTGGAGAAGTCGTGGCTCAACAATGAATTGAAATGAAGAGCAGCCATTTCTTTCAAACTTTAACACGCTAACTGATGTCTGTTCCTGAATGAGGCCGACAGAGTCGGTGAAACATGTTGAACTTTTAGACATCACTCTTTGACCAGCAGTGGTATATGTGGATACACAATAAGACCCTTGGGACTTCACATCCTCCAGCAAATGATACTGAAGGATTACCAACCCAGCACTGATGACCAATTCCCTTAGTGGGTAACACAATTATCTACCTCATGCTGTTTGTACACTGCTGCTTATGCAATATGTGCTTTGCTCTCTGCTCCTATGAACTGCCTGATCTGGTGACTGCACCACACTTGAGATTCTGTGATTGGATTTGGGAATCGAATGAGGCCTTTGAACTGTCACTGCTTATGCAAATTATGCTTTGCTTTCTACTTTTATGAAGTGCTGTAGATATCAGCTATTATTATCCTACAGGTCCCCAGATTGCCGTATTTAAGTTATTTTTCTATAATTACATAAGGACTTCACCCTGACTGTTTATTGGAAGGAGCAATGCTGAAGATGAAATACTTTGGACACACAATGAAATGGCAGCACACATTGGAGAAGCTCCTGATGGTGGAAAAGATTGAGGGCAAAAGGAGGAGGGGACAGCAGAGAATGAGATCTCTAGATATTATGATAGTATCATTGAAGTAACAAACATAAACTTGGATAAGCTTCGAGAAGCAGTATAGGATGGAGGGGTCTGGTGTGCTGTGGTGAATGGGATCGCAAATAGTTGGACATTAATAAATAGCAACTGAACAACAACAACAAAGTTGCTCCCAAAATGATTTGTATTTTTTGTTGTTATTGTTTGTGGTGTGGTTTGTAGCAAGCTTATTGAATGCCACCCGTGTAATATAGTGTATTGTGTGGCTGTCTCACTGTTACAGCCCGTCACTGTGCTACAATAAAGTGAATGTGTGACCACACTCTACTTTAAAAATGTACCATTATCGGACCTTATCACACAAAGCATTTACATAACATCACTGTCTTCTTAGTTCAGTGATAGGCCCATCCCCAAACTACCCAAATAGCATATTTTGTGACCATACTGTATTTTAAAAATGTTGTGTCACCTCACCAGACAATGTCACACAAAGCGTTTCACATCACTGTTATATTTGTAGTACAGTGTTAGGCTCACACTTTGCAAGCTGTGATTTTTTGCATTTACTCATTTTAAAAAGCCTCTGTTTAAAATACATATTTTGGGGGATAATTTGCCATTTGATCCCCTTCTGCCATGCAATTGCCCGGGTTTTTGGACAGTTTTGGCACCTTTTTACAAGAAATTGTGTTTGCAAATATGAAGGTTTCCAAAGTTCGGCTGCCATTATATTTCAACAGGGTCTGCCACAAACATTTGGCTTGCAAACTTTTGTGGAAACAAACATTGCCCACCACTAGGCAAGGCCAATCTATATTCATGGCAAACTGATAACTAAAGTGAAATTTTCCCTCACTGACCATCCTCAAATAAAGCACCGTGTTCTAGCTCACTAAACAGAGTGCTTATATTTTCTCTCTTGCCATTAAATGAGGCTACTGCAGACAAATCTTGTCTTCATTTTGTGTATGAGTTCCAGGCTCTGTGGGTGATGGTGCTGTATCGATTGCCTCATCCTGCTCTTCAGTTTTCACAAGGGAAGACACAGCCTGAATCCCTCTGAGAAGTTAATACAAGCTTAACTTTTTCTTTTTTTTTTTATTTGGCATCAGTTATGAAAAGGACACCTGAACTGAGAGGGATATGGGGGCTGCCATATTATTTCTTTTCAAACAATACCAGTTTCCTGGCTATCCTGATGATCCTCTGCCTCTAATACTTTCAGCCACAGATTCTGCATGTGCATGCAGAGCAAATGTTTCTGACTGAAGCCCGACTTAATCTAGTCAGAATTCAGTTGCAAGCTGCATGCTTGTTTCAGGTATGTGATCCAGATACTACTACAGCCAAATAGATCAGCAGGATGCCAGGCAACTGGAATAGTTTATAAGGAAATATACTATATATTGCAGCCTCCACAACCCTCTCAGTTTTGGTGTCTTTAAAGCAGGGTCAGTTCTTCTATGAAGCAACGTAAAACACGTGCTTCAGGGCGGCAACAAAAAGAGGGTGTCAAGAAAAATCTCCCCCCAAATGTCCTCCTCCTCCTCACACTCCCCATCTCCCCTCCCCAGATGCCTAGTGCCAATTCACTCACCTGCTCTCAGCTTTTCAGCGACGGGATCTCCATCCGTCCATCCAGCGTCCTGTATTCATGGCTACAGCAGTGTCTCATGTAACCTGTTACATTCTGCCGAGTCACATGAGGCGCCGCTTTAGTCAGAGAGGAAGCAGGACTTCACGTGTAACAGTGATCCGGTCGCTAATCTGCTGAGAGCAGGTGAGTGATGCGGCACCGGTGCAGCACATACTTGGCCTCCTGGGGATGAGAGCCTGGATGTGGCCAGCATTGAGGAGGAGATGCTGTTTTGGAGGAAACAGAGGGAGGTAAGCGTAGTGCCAGTTTCCATGCAATGCACAGTTGATCTTCTCACCATAGAAACAAATTTCCGGCACTATCACCAGGCAAATCTTCATTGGTTTTATTGGTATTGTTAAAATCTTCCATCCATAATAAACACAGATATTTGTCACATACCCATATGATCTTCTTACCGTGGGGCAATGTGGGAGCAGCGGTCCGCCTTTTTCTCTACTAATATAAATGCACAGTTGATGTGTCCCTCCTCTCCTGTCCAACTTTGTACACACACACATCAGGGGGAGGGGGGAATCGTCCTCACAATGTATTGCAAACCATCTAGAACCGGCCCTGCCTTTAGGAAATACTGCACAAACAAAGATGCTCTTTGCAACTGAGTGGCTTCTCAAATATAGGAAAATGAGTCTGAATCTATCTCCGCCCCCCCCCAACCTTCCTAAGTCAAAATGCCAGCAACATTTCCTAATAGAATGGCTATGCCTATAGTTGTTGTGCTGTGTTCTGTGTCCACTGTCCACTAGAAAGTGAAAATCACTTTTTTTTGTTTCTCCAGTAAGTATTTAATTTATTGAGAGGGATGTCCCCACACCATGTTTATACTTTACATGGACAACTGAGCTGTGTGCTTATCATTTAGTTCAGCCTACAATCTGCCAGTTAATGAGCGCCGTCCAGCTGAAATGTAATGTCAGCATCTAGCTCATGGTATGGTTACACAGCAGCAAAGAATATATCATATCCAAGTTTGGCTGCCGCTGTGCTCAGATGTCGTCCATGGGTCCAACTCCTCCTTAATGCCAATGCTGAACTGTGAACACTTGAAAAAGGTGCCTGAGCCGACTTTGTAAAAAGGGTTCCAACATAGACTTCAGTGTTATTTGCAGTGAATTACGGCTATAAGGTGGTGAAAAAGATGCCCAAGGGTTTGTTTTTTTGGCTATAAAAGGGCACTGGATATAGCTGAGATTTTTTACAGCTATATAAATGCAGCTACAAGGAGGACGTCTAACGATTCGGGTTATATCAGCAGGTCACCGGTTCGGTTATATTACAAATTCAGTTATATTTTCACTGTTATGTAAAATGCGGCTACAACGAGGACATCTAAAGAAAGAAAGTTATATCAGCAGGTAACAAATTCGGTTATTTTTTTTAGAATAACATATGTTTTGAAATGTGGCTACAATCATAATAAATTTGCTTATACTAGTTCAAAATAAAGTATGTATGATTGACAGGAAATGTGGCAAAGATTAGGCACCACCAGGGGGGTATACAGTTAGGTACCATGGGGGGGGGGGGTTAGGGTTAGGCATCACAAGGTATCAGGGTTAGGCACCACCAAGTGGGGTCTTAGGGTCAGATACCATCGGAGGGGTTCATAGGGTTAGGCACCACCAAGGGGGGTCTTAGGGTTAGGCACCACTAGGGGGATATTAGGGCTAGGAACCACAAGGAATGTCTTAGAGTTAGGCACTACCTGGGGGTCTTAGGGTTAGGCTAGGCACCACCAGGGTGGGTCTTTGGGTTAGTCATCACCAGGGGAGGGTCTTTGGGTTAGGCACCACCAGGGGCATCTTAGAGTTAGACACCACCAGGGGAAGGTCTTAGGATTAGGCACCACCTGGGGGGCTTAGGGTTAGGAAACACCAGGGGAGGATTCTGTGTGAGAGAAGGGAGAAGTTAGGTCATAGTAATCACTTTTCTCAGCTATATAATTTTTCTCTGCTATATCCAGTGCCCTTTTATAACCAACCGGCATGTTTAGGTGTGGGAATTGTCAGGTTTGTCCCCTGGTTGATAAAACAAAAAACTTTGAGGATTCCCAAAAGAAAAAAACCTATCAGATAGAATCTTTTGTTAATTGTGCATCGGAGGGTGTGGTTTATATGCTCACCTGCCCATGTAATAAGCACTATATTGGTAAAACAACACGCTAGTTGAGATCTAGGATAGGTGAGCATATGAGAAATGCCAAAGCTGTTGAGTATACCACCCCTCTGGCACAACATTATAAAGACTTCCATAATGGAGACCTAGCTGGCTCCAAAGTAAAAGGTATCGACAAACTAAACATCTCTTCACGTAGGGGAGACTTTGATAAAATCCTAAAACAAAAGGAATGCAGCTGGATTTTTAAGCTGCAAACCCTGTCCCCCCTAGGTCACAATATTGATTTTGGCCTACAGTGTTTTTCGTAGATAACAGTCTTCTCTTTCCCTGCATGGCTTTAAGCTATTCTGATGCTGACTTGCCTTTCTGTATTCATTGTGTTTTTCTGATGGGAGCCTGTGGGCTGTCCTGCCTCCCTGGTTTGCACCTACTTCGTAGCGACAAGCTGCCTGTCTGCTCCTTACTTCCACCCTCTTTGAGGCGGTACTATCAACTTTCCCAATAAAAAGCCAAAGAGGAAAAATTACTTTGGCCACACCCTGAGGAAGCGCGCATGCGCGAAACCGGTCGGTAGGCGGAGATTGGAGATCCCCTGCCGTCACATTGCCAAAGCTAGATGGACTTCCTGGCTTCCTGAATAGACGCGTCTTGGCATCTGAACGCCATGTTTGCCCATAGGAATTGACACACTTCATGCACGGACCCGTTTCAACATTATTGAAAAACAGCCGCTTGGATCAGCTGAAGCATGGAAACCACTACATGAACAGCATCATTGATACGTGCAGGTAGATATGAGGAACTGCATTACTCATGCCTGGGAGTCAAAGTCTCAGATGATATTCATGCCTTCGCCTTCCTAATGCTGAATCTGCTATCTTCTGCCTGCTAACATCACCGCTTTGATTGTTGTCATTAATTAATGCTTTGGAGTCTGCTATTGGGACTTTCAGCTTTGCTTTTTTGCATTCATTCCTGGATACCATGTGGGAGTCTGCGAGTGGGACTTCCTTATTGTAGAGGACTGATACCAGTGGCTGGTTACTCGTAATATAGCTGAACTGTGCATTATACGCGAATGAGAGGTGTCAATGGTGCTTTATTCTGGCTTGTGACCATATCATGCTTGTTATAAACTGTTCTTATCACCTTGCTTCGACACCACCGTCTCACAGACTGTGAGATCACTTGACTCTCCACACCGCAAACAGGAGATAGACTTTCTCAGGCTTCCTCAATGTTTACGTTATTTATTCAAGTAACAGAAATACAGATAGATACAGTTTATCATCTCCTGGCAAAGCAGACTTCCATGTTGCGTTACAGCGGCGTGAGTATCTTCCTACTGAAGATACCCAGGTCTTCTTGTTTCTACTCTATGTTACATCTAGACTACCTATGTACAGCAGACATTATATCAGATTACAGAAAGGAAGAGCATACTTAGAGGTCCCAGTCAGCCTTGCGAGCTAGTGTGAAAGTAAAGAGCAGAATGCTCTCTCCATCGCTCACTCCGGGTTTAATACCGACTAGGAAAGAGTTAAATATGACATCATCTTCGCCACCCCCTAGATCAGATTATTGGTGGACCCACTCGTGGTGTCATCATACACACCTACTTGATTAATAATCAATGAGGCATTTGACCTATATGCAGGAATGTGGATGTTTAGTAAATATGGCTGATGTTTACTGTTCCTGTGGTGTACGTGTGGAGGTCAGAATAGGCCGATGGCCTTCTTTTAGGAACATGTTCTCAGTATCTGCGTGTATCCTCTGCTACACGCAGACCCTGAGATGCCTCTGCCTGCATCACAAAACCTCTATTTATTTTAAAGGCATACACTGCGGACAAGCCTTTTACATAAAACTCAGGCCAAGTAACTGAGGCCTACTTAAATTATAACAATGCTGTGGGATCATCCTTAGCTTTTAAAAGTTTTAATGTTATGGGCTATTCTCTGACGGGTATGACACTTCAAATGACTGTATTTAATTATGTTTTGTTTACCAATAAATGAGCTTTTTTCTACTGCATTATAGTCTTCCACAAAGGATCAATGTAGTTAAGGCCTACCCATTATATGCACTTATTCTTATGTTCAAACCCTTTTATAACCAAAATCACTTTTCTCAGCTATATCCGGTGCTCTTTCATAACTGAACTAAATTTTCTCAGCTATATCTGGCACCTTATCACTTTTCTCTGATATATCCGGTACCCATTTATAATCAAATTTATGGTTCTTGGCTATATCCAGCAACCTTTTGTAACCAAATTTACGTTTCTTAGCTATATCCAGCACCTTTTTATAACCAAATTTATGTTCCTCGGCTACATCAGGCGCCTTTTTTTCCAGGTGCCCTTTTCAAATTAATGTCTTGCAAGGACCTTGCAGAACCATGGGAGAAGATTTCAAGCGGTGTCCATATGAAATAGGCCTCTCATGCTTTATAATAAAAATTGAGCTGCTGCAATGAAGATGCTAATGTTTGCAGTATATACAATTGTACTGGAGAAAGTTACAGGGGGTGCTTAAGCATCCCCTAAAATTCTCCAAGCACCCCCAAAGCACCCCCCAGCATGAACAGACTTTCGGGCTTCTAATAGATGCCGTGTCAGTTCACTGACAGCAGCAGCCCACAACTCCAACAGCGGCAGAGCAGGGCTACAGTAAAATGCAGTCTGAAGCCCTGCTCTGGAGACTTTGAGTCTGCAGCACAGGGCTTTGGGCGCCATTTTCCCGTAGCCCTGCTTAGCGCAGGAGTTTCAGACAGTTGCCGGCTGCACTCTGCAGAGGATCGTGGGAGCTGTGCAGCGGACGGACGCAGGGAGGAGGTTTGCAGTGCTGCAGGTGAGTAAATGTTTTTTTTTAATTTATATTAGCAGCAGGTGTATGTTCTGGCCAGGTCTGCCACATGATTGCACGTATTTTCTGGTCAAATCTTCCACATGATTGCATGTCTTTTCTGGTCAAATCTGCCGACATGATTGCATGCATTTTCTGGTCAAATCTTCCACATGATTGCACATATTTTCTGGTCAAATCTTCCACAATATTGCACGTATTTTTTGGGCAAATCTGCCGACATGATTGCGTGTATTTTCTGGTCAAATCTGCTGCATGATTGCACGTATTTTCTGGTCAAATCTGCTACATGATTGCACATATTTTCTGGTCAAATCTGCTACATGATTGCACATATTTTCTGGTCAAATCTGCTACATGATTGCACGTATTTTCTGGGCAAATCTGCCGACATGATTGCACATATTTTCTAAGCAAATCTGCCGACATGATTGCATGTATTTTCTGGGCAAATCTGCCAACATGATTCCACGTATTTTCTGGGCAAATCTGCCGGCATGATTCCACGTATTTTCTGGTCAAATCAGCTACATGATTGCACGTATTTTCTGGTCAAATCTGCTACATGATTGCACCTATTTTCTGGGCAAATCTGCCGACATGATTGCATGTATTTTGTGGTCAAATCTGCCAACATGATTCCACGTATTTTGTGGGCAAATCTGCCGGCATGATTCCACGTATTTTCTGGTCAAATCTGCTACATAATTGCACCGATTTTCTAGGCAAATCTGCCGACATGATTGCATGTATTTTCTGGTCAAATCTGCCACTTGATTCCACGTATTTTCTGGTCAAATCTGCCATATGATTGCATGTATTTTCTGGGCAAATCTGCCGACATGATTGCATGTATTTTCTGGTCAAATCTGCCGACATGATTGCATGTATTTTCTGGTCAAATCTGCCACATGATTGCACGTATTTTCTAGTTAAATCTGCCGACATGATTAAACGTGTTTTCTGGTCAAATCTGCCACATGATTGCATGTATTTTCTGGTCAAATCTGCCACTTGATTCCATGTATTTTCTGGTCAAATCTGCCATATGATTGCATGTATTTTCTGGGCAAATCTGCCGACATGATTGCATGTATTTTCTGGGCAAATCTGCCGACATGATTGCATGTATTTTCTGGTCAAATCTGCCACATGATTGCACGTATTTTCTAGTTAAATCTGCCGACATGATTAAACGTGTTTTCTGGTCAAATCTGCCACATGATTGAATGTGTTTTTTGGTCAAATCAGCCGACATAATTGAACATGTTTTCTGGTCAAATCTGCCACATGATTGAATGTGTATTCTGGGCAAATCTGCTCACATTACGTGTATTTTCTTGAGACAACCTGCATAATTATGTGAATTTTCTGGGGAAAGGGTCACCAAAACTTTGGCCTACTGTCTTTGTGTTGCACTTTTAAAGGGAACCGGAGGTGAGAATAATATTGAGGCTGCCATATTTATCTCCTTTTAAGCAATACCAGTTGCCTGGCTGCCGTGCTGGGCCTCTGCCTCTAATTCTTTCAACCATAGACCCTAAACAAGCATGCAGCAGGTCAGGGGTTTCTGACAATATTGTCAGAACTGACAAGATTAGCTGCATGCTTGTTTCTGGTGTAATTCAGTTCACTACTGCAGCCAAATAGATCAGCAGGGATGCCAGGCAACTAGTATTATTTAAAAGGAAATAAATATGGCAGCCCCCATATCACTCTCACCCCGGGTTCACTTTAAATTACAGTTAGCTCTGCCCTCACCCGGTCATGGCCACGTCCATTTTTGCAGTGCCGCAAGTTAAAGCCACATCCATTTTTTTTGCTCGCCGCGGGTCATCAGCTACCCCAGAAATTGGTCCAGCACCAAGCAAAGCACCCCCCCCCCTGCAAAAAAAAATCCTGTAGCTGCCACTGCTCTTAATCCACTAAATTCATACTTTGAAAACATTTATTCTTTGGGCAAAACATGCGAGTAGCTAACTACAGAAGCCGAGAACGTATCATATTTTGATGGACTGAACACAGCAAATTGAAATTTGAATAGCATTGAAAGTCACTTGCATATTGCAATAGTGTATACTTATATTGCTTTTTTTCCCCACTGCATGATTATGTTGATGATTGCAGCACATTATTATCCACAATCAGGGTTGCTCGGGTAGTACTTTTTAATACCCGCCCGGATCTGGGAACCCAGATACCCAGATCTGATTCGGGTATCCGGATCCGACCTTGCGGATATCCGAGTGAATTCGGATATCCGACCAAATTACCCGTGGGTACCCGACCTATTCGGGTACCCGGATAGAAGAAACGGAAAAAAGGGTTTTAGGGTAGATGATGCATGTAGCATCATATTTTTTTAAAGAGAAACACTAATTTATTATTTGGTGAACATAAAATGAAAAAAAAACAACTGTCAATTAACATCAGGACTAGGTTCCAGACAGCGGTCGTGCAGCCCACATTGTGTCCAAAGTCCAATCGCACAACTGGGACATGACAGTTTTCAGCCCAGACATCTCCAAAAAATGACACCGCAATTGTGTTTTGGGTTGAATATAGGTGGAGATATCAGCAGCAGTGGCCTGTGGCACTGTGGCGGTGGGAGCCAGCACCAGCTTTCTTCAGCCTCTTGAATTCCTCATACTCAACAACATGTTTTTTGGCCAGATGGGTGATGAAGCTGGAGGTGCCATACTTGTAGGGGTCACACAACCTCTGCTCATCTGTGGTTTGCACACATTGCATATGGCAAACTTGCTGTCCAATGAGGGCAGAGTGAAAAACTGCCAGATTGGGGAGGTGAAGATTCCCCTGCGGCCTGAATGGGATGCTGCGGCTTTTCTCCCTGTGGCGGTTGGGGGTTGAGTGGTGCGGATGGTGGTAGCGGCAGAAGGATGTGGTGGGTCCCGCATTCCACGGCCACTGTCTGCAATGCTGATCCTCAGTGCCAAACCCACTGACGCATCCTCCTCCTCAGAGTCAGAGCTGACATCCCCATCCTGTGGATGGTAGTCGCGGTCCTTCATCCCATCATCAACATCATACCCCCCTCCTCAAAACCCAGAACATCCTCCTCAAACTCCTTGCGGCTAACAGCCCTGAGTTCAATCGTGGCGCCTGGAGCGAAAAGCTCGCTGACTGAGGGTAGGCTGCCTGCTGGGGTTGACACTGACCCGGCAGACCTTCTGAGGGTGGCCGTAATGTTGCTCCCTGTCCTCTTGCCCTTGCTGCCCCTCCCCCGGGTGCTGGTGCCAGCAGACATAGTACAACTTATACGTGATGATGTCACCAGATGATGTGGGGTACTTTTACTTTAATGAAATTGGGGTTGGACTTTAAATCAAATCAGCACGGAGTGACAGACTGCAGAGTAGAGGACAGACAGTGCACACTATCTGTCTAACTGTCATACTGACAATGTTCAGCACAGCAGCACTGCAGTAATCTGTAGTAAGCTAACACAGTACTACTCTCTCTAACAACTAACTGCAGTACTAATTAACTATATAATACAATACAATAACACAGTAATCCTATTCCCTCCCTAACCTGTACTGACCTGCTGGCCTGCACAGCACACACAGACAGGACCTAACTGAGTGAATGAAATCAAACAATTACACTAGCTAGCTAAAGAAAAAATAGAACAATAGTGTAGTGAAGGTGTTTAGCACTCAAAGCTTTAGGTTTATCACTGTATACAGGCAGCACTTGCTAAGCCAACAGCACTGGAGCAAGTCTGTCAGTGACCTGCCAGCCAGCCACACAAGCAAGGACGATCTGTCTCATCATGCCAGCCCTCTTATTACACAGGGGGGCTGGCCAGGGTTCCCTTCTGTGATTGGGTGCAAGGGCTTAGGCTGGAAGGCCTCTGATTGGCTCAATGAGGTCAGGTGGGGCTGGCCAGAGTTCCCCTCTGTGATTGGTTGCTAGGGCTTCTGCTGGGAGCCCTCTGATTGACTAAGAGCCCTCTGATTGGCTCAATGGCATCATCTCCCTTGTTACACTACCCGGATCCGGATATCCTTCGGATTATGCGGCCAGATACCCGCATTGAGCTATCCGGATATTGGCCCAGGTATCCGGAATCTGGATCCGACCTGGATAGCGGAAAATGGTCGGATAATGGTTAATCCGTTTACCCGGGATCCGGATGAGCATCCCTGTCCACAATAGAGTACCATGAGCTGCAAGAACTCTGCGTTTTCATTACACGTTGATTTTGTTGGTTAACCATTTAAGCACCAGCGGTCTCTGCTCCCTTAAGGACCAGAGACCGCTGGTACCAGCAACGACGGAAACCCAACTAATACCAATCAATCGCCGCACTTACCGCCGCAATCGCTGTACACGTCGCACGTCGGGAATCTAGGCCACCCACTCTGCTGTCTCTTTGATGGCAGAGTTCCTGTGAGCCGGTCAGGAGCCGCTTTCATTGGCTTCTGACCCTGTCTTTCAATGTAAGCCAATCGGAGCAGCTTGCATTGAAAGACAGGGCCAGGAGCCAATGAAATCGGCTCCTGACCCGCTCTCAGGGCTCTGCTGTCTTAGAGACAGGCAGAGCCAGTGAGATGTGGCGAGAGACATCGGGTTTATTTGGCGAGATAGGCGGGGAGCGATGGAAACGGCGGATGCATGCAGCGGCGGCTAATTGAAATCTACGCCCTGCCATCCAGGAGCCCACCAAAACAGGCTGTAGATTTCAATTAGCTCAGTCCGAAAGTAGTTAAAATACATTTTGCCGTTTAGTATTGAAAGATTAATGAATAAACATCAGTAAACAAAAATAAAACTTTAGCAGGAGTTAACTTCTTAGAAAACACCAGGGCATTGGTGTTTAAATCTGTAGCTGGATGTTAATTATTGATTTATATAATTAAGTGTGCTGTCAGATATATACAGTTAGACAGATGACCTAAATGGAACAGGGCAAGTCCATGCACACCAGTCTGCGGGGTTATTTTAATGAAGAAAAATCAAATAGGGAATTTACTGGGAGCACATCAAACAGGATAGGGGGGGTGAAGGACAAGGTTGTTAATAATAGAACAGCTCAGTAATCTTCTAGAATTGTTCATATCCTCTTCCTTCCCATCCCAAATAGGCAAAAGTTCCTTTATTTTAAACATGTATTTAGTTTTAATAATCTCTACAAATCCTTAGTTGAAAACGAGGGAAAGTGTTTCAACTACAGCCCAGATAACACATTCTGCACAGAGCTCTGGAGACTTGTGTACCCCGGCAGAAAATAGGCCTTCCTCCTCAAAATCTAAATACATCAGAGTCCCCAGTATCTGGCACCAGCAGGGAACGTCTGATGCCGGATACATGTGCTTGCCGGTTGCTGGAGTAACCAGCCTAAAACGCACAGGCCTCCCCCCCCAATACTTACCGAGCCTACAGCGATGTTTATTTATTTATTTAAGTATTTATATAGCGCCGACATATTATGCAGCGCTGTACAGAGCATATTGTCCTGGCGCTAGCTGTCCCTCAGAGGGGCTCACAATCTTATCCCTACCATAGTCATATGTCTATGTATATATCATGTAGTGCATGTATCATAGTCTAGGGCCAATTTTAGGGGGAAGCCAATTAACTTATCTGTATGTTTTTGGGATGTGGGAGGAAACCAGAGTGCCTGGAGGAAACCCACGTAGACACGGGGAGAACATACAAACTCCTTGCAGATGTTGCCCGGGCTGGGATTCAAACCAGGGACCCAGCGCTGCAAGGCGAGAGCGCTAACCACTACGCCGATGTCTAGCAGTCTTCTTGCAGCCCCTAGCAGACCCCCTAGCAGCTTTCCGGCTTCCCCGTGCATGGAAGCTGGCGTGTCACCTGATCCGCATCTGGTCAGCTGGAAGCCGCTAGCAGCCAGTTAGGTGCTCCAGGAAGGCTGCTAAACATAGCTGAAGTCTCCGTAAGTATATTAAAAGCCTCAAAACCCACCCAAAACAAAGTCCCTGTAATCCCTCAGGCATGCCGGTTAGTTGAGACTTCCAGTTGCCTGAGTTCCGGATAACGGGGACTTTACTGTAAATACATCTCTTCATTAAAGGAACTGTATCATGAGGAAATTGTAAAAATAGAAATACCTGTGTTAACATACATATAAGACGAACCTATCTCACAGATTAAAAATGCACTATAAATAAATTTTCCTAAATTGCTGTCACTTTCAGTACAGAGTAAAAATGTGACAGGTCTGAAAGATTTTGGACTAGTCCATCTCCTCTTAGGGATTTTTTTGATATTTCCTTTATTCTTTCCTGGAGAGGACATATACAAAAATGCTGGCAAGTCTGCCTCCTCATGTGCACTGTTGGTCTGTGCCCCAGCCATTCAGGGACTGCTTTTGAAAATAAAGGCTTTCCAATAGGTAAATGGTGCAATCATGGATAGTGAAAATTGCTGCTTGTGTGAACGCACCACAGCGTGATCGTGGGTGGAAGCACAAGCAGCAGTGGAAAAGGGTCCTTAGTTTATACTATATTTTATCTGAGTGCTAAGCTTCTTATGCAGCATTCTGTGTACACTTGAGCCGAGTGGGGAAAAGTTGACTTTTACTTTCCTGGAGCTTCTGCTAGCTCCCCTCAGCCTTTGAAGCCCCTTGGTGACCTCTGGGTCCCTCTGTTGTTCCACTGTCACCCCAGCACTACGGCGTATGTGCTGTCTCCGCAGTGTGCCTCCTCATTTGTGCTAATATGGTTTAGAGCATGGGCCCCCAACCTGGGGGCCGTGGCCCCCTGGGGGTCCTTGGGCAGATTTCTGGGGGGCCGCGGCTTCTCCCTCTCCCCCTGCGGCCGTCGCTCCTGTTACCTTATGAGCGGGCAGCCGCTTCCTTCCTTATATTCCTTCAGTCGCAGCTCTCCTCTTCGCAGCATGTCGTATTACAGCAGCGCTTCCTGCACGGCTGCTGTAAGGAGCCAAGGGAGCTGGGACAGCGGTTCCCATAGTAACGGTGATGCGTATCGCCGCTACAGGAAGCCGCTACCCCACCTCCTTCCCTTCTTACAGCAGCCGCGCAGGAAGCGCTGCTGTAATACGACATGCTACGAAGAGGAGAGCCACGGCTGAAGGAATATAAGGAAGGAAGCAGACGCCTGCTCATATGGTAACAGGAGCGGCGGCCGCGGGGGGGGGGGGGGGGGGGGAGAGGGCACCTCTGCTAGCTACACTGGGGCAGCTATACTGGGGTAACTACTGGGCTAACTGTACTGGCTACACTGGGCTAACTGTACTAGGTATACTGGGCTAACTGTATTGGGCTAACTGTACTTGCTATACTGGGCTAACTGTACTTGCTATACTGTGGTAACTGTACTTGCTATACTGTGGCAACTGTACTTGCTATACTGTGGTAACTGTACTTGCTATACTGTGGTAACTGTACTTGCTATACTGTGGTAACTGTACTTGCTATACTGTGGTAACTGTACTTGCTATACTGTGGTAACTGTACTAGCTATACTGTGGTAACTGTACTTGCTATACTGTGGTAACTGTACTAGCTATAGTGTGGTAACTGTACTAGCTATAGTGTGGTAACTGTACTTGCTATACTGGGGTAACTGTACTAACTATACTGGGGTAACTATACTAACTTTATTGGGGTAACTATACTACCTAACTAACTATACTAAGGCAACTATAGTCCTTTTACAGGGGCAACTGTGTTAGCTACCTATACTGGGAGCAACTATACCTAGATACCTACTTACCTATATACTACACTCAAAATCAGGGAAAAGAGGGGGGGCTGCCGCCACCACTAACCACACCCCCCTCCCCCCGGGGGGGCCCCAGAGAAAAGTTTGGTCGGGATAGTGGGCCCCGAGCTTAAAAAGGTTGGGGACCCCTGGTTTAGAGCATTCTGCACATGTACAGTTTTAAAGAGAACCAGAGACGAAGCACCCTCATGTATTTTATTACATTTATCAGTGGGAACATGACAGTAAACACTTACCCTGCTTTTAGTTTTATTCTTCTCAGTCTAATCTATCTGTTATCAACTGTGATAAGAATCCACCGACTGATTTAGTCTAGGTTTGACCTGGAATCATTATAGCTGAGTCACTCTTCTGTGGAGTCTTTTCAAGCCCAAGCCTGCCCCCTCCTGGCTCAGATTTCCTACTCAGAGCTGTTGACATGGGAGGAGCCGCTGCTGCCGAGAAAGAAGCTCTGAAACAGACACGTGTATCTGTGTGCAGTGTGCAGCCAGTCATTATCTACTGTATACAGTTTCATTTCTATGAGAAACACTTTCTACAGGCAGCAACACAGCATACCAGAATAATAAAGTTGAAAGCAGACAGATGAAAGGCTGCAGCAGCCCTGCTTGTCTATAGTCTCATATAGCCTAGACAGCACATTCAGAACAGTTTATAACCTGGAAGGAGAAGGGATATGAGCCGGCGGCCATATTTGATTTTTCCTGGAGCAATAATGGATAAAAAACACTCAAAAAGGCACACCAGAGTGGTGAAATTATCAGGTAGAGCATTTATTCTTTACAAGCTATCAACTGATATGTTTATTTTGTGTGAATCGTTCATCTCTGGTTCCCTTTAAGTCTGTACAAAATCCACATGCACAGAATGCTTCTGGCCCCTGGAGCATGATTAAGGAGGCACACATGCATACACCATAGAGTGGATCCCGGACAGGTTGTGGACTTTATTTGGAGTGACAGTGGAAGACCCCGAGGTACCTGCAAGACTATAGGGGGCTGAAAAAAGACTAAGGTGAGTAAAAGTCAACTTTTTTCCCCCCTGACTCAGGTTTCCTTGAATGTAAAATTAAAAAAATAAAAATAAAATTAGTTAGATAGAGATAGTAAGATAGAGAGATAGATAGATAGCTAGCACCAGGTCGTGTATATCTGATCCTGCAGATCAGAAAAATCTGCATAATCAAATGAAGTGCCTGTAGAGTAAATAAAAATAGTCACTTATCAGTGATGATTAATGAGGGCCATATATTTTCTCATAGATCAGAACTCACCTGCACAGCCTACACTGCTCCTACATCGCTCCTGCTCTCATAACCTGCATTGTCCAGCCAGAAATCACAACCACTAAACATCATATGCACTTTATGGCCTATGAAATGGGACATTACTTGTACCTTCATGAAGGTCCTTAGGGCATAGCTGCTGCTTCACAGCACAGAGCTTGCTTAATTTACAGCCGTCTTCTACTATAGATGCAAGTAGAAATACCTGTTTGGACTGTCTCAGTTCCCCCTTCCCCAGATTTAAAGGCTTTGCACCAGAAGTATATATGATATACAGTATACCATTGCGGAGAGCCCCCATAGGTATTTATATGTTAATGTGATGTGAATAAATTTGTTTTATCTGTTTTAACACTGTATAATGAATTTCATTTTTTTGCTTGCTAACATTATACATATTAATGCTATAAATTGGGATGTACCAACTAAAGCTTTAAGTGCTCATTCATTCACAGATAAAGGGAAATTTGCTGTTTAAATGTGTCAAACATAATGGCATTGTTTATATTAACATGAATAAGTAATCATTCCTAAAATATTTAGCAGACAGAATAATGTGTATTCTGCAAGTATTGTTGTATGAATATACAAGTATACAACTACTAAAAAACAATACTCTAATGATATAGCACTCCAACTACATGAACAACAGACCTTAGAATTAAAGGGATACTTAAGTCAAATTAAAAAAAATGAGTTTTACTCACCTGGGGCTTCCCGTCAGCCTCCTGCAGCTGTCCTGTGCCCTCGCAGCCTCGCTCCGATCCTCCTGTCCCCGCCGGCGGCTGTTTTTGGTTTCGGCGACAGCCGCTGACAGGCTGAGTGATTCTTCGCGTTCCCAGCCACAATAACACCCTCTATGCTGTTATTGTGGTCTTCTTGCCGCAATAACAGCATAGAGGGCGCTATTGTGGCTGGGATCACTCGCGTTCCCAGCCTGTCAGCGGCTGTCGCCGAAACCGGAAGGAGCCGCCAGCGGGGGCAGGAGGATCGGAGCGATGCTGCGAGGGCACCGGACAGCTGCAGGGGGCTGAGGGAAGCCCCAGGTGAGTAAAACTCATTCTTTTTATTTGACTTAAGTATCCCTTTAAAGAGAAACCATGACCAAGAATTGAACTTCATCCCAATCAGTAGCTGATATGATACCCCCTTTCCTATGAGAAATCTTTTTCTTTTCACAAACGGATCATCAGGGGGTTCTGTATGGCTGATATTGTGGTGAAACCCCTCCCACAGTGTGATTCCTGTCTGTGAACCTCATTGCATTGTGGGAAATAACATCTGTTCACAGCTGTTTCCAACTGCCAAAAAAGAGCAAGCAGCATCTCCTTCCACAGACATCACCTGCCAGCAGTAAAAATGTCACCATGTGGTAAATGTCAGAATGTAAATCAGGGAGAGTAAAGATTTTACAGTGGGAAAACACTGACTAAATCATTTATGCATAATTATTGTAAAAATGAAGCACTTTTTTATTACATTATTTTCACTGGAGTTCCTCTTTAAGGTGGCCTTACACTGGTCAATATTTTTGATCAGATCTGCTAGAAATCAATGCCACAAACAATTTCCAATCAATTGATTTTTGTCCGAAATAAATCGGTTTGGTCAATCGTGCTGGATGGAAGATTTTGCTCGATCCGCAAGCTGGTCAGGAGCATGATGCTAGCGGTGTTCCATCTCAGGCTGACCGACGCAGCAGCAGAACTACTCCTGCCTGTCCAGCGGCACTTCCTCTTGTGGCTTCTCTCCCTTGCTGAGGCATTTTTCTGTCTCTTCACTCCCATGGAGCTGTGTATCATGTGAGAAATACTAAAGGTCAAATACTAAAGGCCTCTAATAGTTACTAAAGGTACATTTAGCTATGATGGGACACACAGCATTCCCAGGAGTGAAGAGAGGAGAAGACCACAGGGGAGAGAAGACACAGGAAAAACTTCTGGCAGAAAGGTCAGAGAAGAGCTGGGGGTGGGAGAGCTGGGGGTGGGAGAGATGGGGTGGTACTAGGAGACCTGGGGACACAGCAGGCTGTGTGCACAGTCAGATTTTAAAAAGATGTCATGCTGAAACCTAATAAAAATGTGTGTAGAGAGATTTGTTCAGATAAATCCCTGTCTGATCAGATAATAATCTGATAGAGATCAATCTGTTGGCCACATCAACTAGTGTTGATAAGCGCATGATATAAAAAACAAACTGCACTTACCTGGGGCTTCTTCCAGCTCCTGGCAGTCGATCGGTGCCCTCGCCGCAGCTCCTCTCCCTCCCGGCGTCCAGCGGTGAAGAAGCCGACCTTGCCAGGTCGGCTTCATGTGCGCTCCACAGCGCGGGTCACGTGGTGTAAGTGACGTCACCTGCGCAGTAGAGACCCGATGACGTCCCCACACCACGTGACCCCCCGCCGTGGAGCGCACAGAAGCTGACCTGGAAGGCGACCTGGCAAGGTCGGCTTCTTCACCGCTGGACGCCGGGAGGGAGAGGAGCTGCGGCGAGGGCACCGATCGACTGCCAGGAGCTGGAAGAAGTCCCAGGTAAGTGCAGTTTGTTTTTTATATCCTGTGCGAACCTTCCCTTTAAATTGATCAAACCCATCAGGATGCTTTGTATGGTTTGCACTATTTATCAACACTTTCTAAGCACTTTCTTTTGCACACCCAAAGAAACATCTGTGAAAAGCCAGTCAAATTAAAAGGCTTCTATTTAGTAGTTTGTGTCTTAACTGCTGTCAGGTTGGTAGCTTAAAGTGAACCTCCAGACTAAAAATGTACTCAGCAGCACTTAAAGACTTTGGGCCTGATTCACAAAGCGGTGCTAACAGAGAGCACGCTAGTGAAAAGCCCTTTATCACGCCTAAACTCAGTTTAGGCATGATAAGTTTAGGTGCGATAAGTTTAGGTGTGATAAGTTTCGGCATGATAAGTTTAGGTGTGATAAGTTTTTAGGCGTGATAAGTTTAAGCACCAACTGGGTTAGCACCGCAGTGCACAGCTGATCAAAAGGTTTGTGCTAGCAAAGTCTGGTGCACTTTGCATAGAGTTTAATGGGGCTGCTTTGCGTGCGGGACTTTGCGCGCAATCTAAACTTATCTAAACTTATCATGCCTAAACTTATCATGCCTAAACTTATCATGCCTAAACTTATCATGCCTAAACTGAGTTTAGGCATGATAAAATGGTTATCACACCTAGGCCTCGATTCACAAAGCGGTGATAACCCAGTTATCACGCCTAAAAGACTTTAGGCGTGATGACCTTTTCACCACTGAGTTATCACCGATTTTTCCTGCTCTTCGCGCGAAGTTACCGCGCGTAAGCGCGTTCGCGCGTACGCGCGTGAGTGCGCGCGCAAAGTCCCATAGGGCTTAATGGGAGCTTCGCGCGAAGCGTCGGGTGTTGCGCGCGCACTTACGCGCGTACGCGCGTACGCGCGGCAACTTCGCGCGAGTTTCTTCTTATCATGCCTAAAGTGACTTTAGGCGTGATAAGGGCCTTTTCACCACGGTGCTAACACTTTGCACCGCTTTGTGAATCGAGCCCCTAAAGTCTTTAACTGGGTTATCCTTGCTTTGTGAATCGAGCCCTATGTGTTTCTTTAACAGTTTCAAAGCATCAAAACTTTTTCTTACCCAAGCCTCATTTTTAGCTGGCCAGAAGAAATCTGCCCAGGCATTTTCCCCCTGATGCTGCGCAAAGCATGATGGAATTTCTGGTGTCGTTGTTCTCATTCTGCTGTTTTGCTGCAATTTTTTTTTTCATTTTGAATTTGAGATTTGAAGCCTAGCATGCGCAGCTGGGAGGGGTGATCAGGACACAGGACAGTTGGAATTGTGTCTCATGCTCACTGTCACCTCCTTTCAACCACTAAAGATGGCTGCCCCCATGAAATCACAAACATTTGACTGTTCTTTTAAAACAGGGTGGGTAAGAGATTATATTATCTATATATTTTAATTAACATAACTAATATAACTTAACCTATTTTGGTTCCTGGACGTAGTTTCTACCCACCCACCTCCCACCCTCCCAAAAGTACCCAAATAAAATGTTTAGTATAAAAAAAAAAACATTACAATAAAAAAAAAAAACATGTAAATATTTACCTAAGGGTCTAAACTTTTTAAATATCAATGTAAAGATGAAATATTTCTATATTTTTTTTATTTTAAACTTGTAAATAGTGATAGATGCAAAATGGAAAAAATGCACCTTTATTTCCAAATAAAATATTGTCGCCATACATTGTGATAGGGACATAATTTTAACGGTGTAATAACCGGGACATATGGGCAAATACAATACGTGAGTTTTAATTATGGAGGCATGTATTATTTTAAAACTATAATGGCTGAAAACTGAGAAATAATGAATTTTTCCATTTTTTTCTTATTCTTCCTGTTTAAATGCATTTACAGTAAAGTGGCTCTTAGCAAAATGTACCCCCCAAAGAAAGCCTAATTGGTGGCAGAAAAAACAAGATATAGATCAGTGCATTGTGATAAGTAGTGATAAAGTTATAGGCTAATGAATGGGAGGTGAACATTTCTCACATGAAAACGACGGAACCTGAATGGGTTAATAACAGTTTGTTTGTTTAAGCTGAAGTTCTTCTTTAATATTTGTGAAGGTTCCTTCATGAATCTTCCTTAAAAAAAAAAAGCCAGGTTTCAGAGCTTTAGTAGAAGGCTAATAAAAATAGAATAAGGTTAAACCAAAAAATTAAAGGTGTAATTATTCTCAGACAATTGCCTCCAAATGTCTTCTGGGTTCTTTCACCCTTTCTGAATTCAAAATATAAGCAAAATATATTGCTGAAAATTGCTGAAAAAACAAAACCCTTACAATATTGACAATATTTAATAATTGTATTGCATTACATGAAGAAGTAAAAAATATATTAGATCAATATTTTATATAAATACAAATATTGTAAGTTTTTACAAATAATCTGGCAGTGCCATTGATTAACCACTTAAGGACCACGGTCTTAAAGTGACTAGTGACCAGGCAATTTTTTTTACAAAATAGGCCACTACAGCTTTAAGGGCTCGCTGCAGAGCCGTACAACTCAGCACACTAGTGATTCCCCCTCCCTTTTCTGCCAACCAACAGAACTTTCTGTTGGTGGGCTCTGATCCCTGCCAGCATGTTTATTAATTTATTTTATTTATTTGCATTTTTTTTAAGTATTACTATTTTTTAAATTATTTTCTTATAACCCCGCTTTCCTTCCCCCCCGCTAGCCTATGACAGCGGATTGTTCCTGTGTGTCTCAGCGGGACACCGCTGTCCCCTGTACAGCGCTGCCGTAGATCGCAGTGCTGCACTATGCCGTCTAACAGTCTCCTAGCGGCAATTGCCGATGGGAGGCTGATGACAGAGCGGAGCTCTGTCATTCAAGCGGGGATGCGCACACATCAGCGCGGGCAATCGCCTGCAATCTCCGCCCCTAGGACTTCACACCAATTTACATGGGGTGGTCCTGGGGCTGCAGCTGCATTCACGCCAATAGGCGTGGAGCAGTCGGCAAAAGCTTAATACAGAAACAAAGCTGCCGTAAGTACTTAGTAAATGTATTTACATTTGATATTGGCAACAAAATGTTACAACTTCTTCATTTAGTATATCTATATCTATATATATATATCTATCTATATATATATATATATATATATATATATATATATATACATATACTGTAAATGTTGAAGCGAACTTGAACTCAGAATTTCCTCTTTGCTCTAAAACATAAGCAAAAGCATAATAACCTTTAAAGAAAAAAATGTCTTTGTTGCAGCTTATACAAATCCTGCAATACATTGCCAGTGTGTCTACTTCCTACTTTCATGGAAGCAGACATAGGGTTATAATTCTGTGCTTACAAGTCAGCTGCTCTGCAGAGGCAGCCAGCTGACACAGTTGAGAGATCACATTACAGTTGTGATTAGTTGCGGATAAGGGGGAATTAGAAAGGCTAAACTCTCTAAATATGTACAGGATGCAATTCTCTCTGTTTTTCTTCTGTCCTGTGCAAGAGTTCAGGTCTACTTTAACACAGTGTGACCTTAACCACTTAAGCCCACAGGGTTGACATTTTTTTGCATCTGAGCAACTTTCACCTTTCATTCATTTGCTAATAACTTTATCACTACTCGGCACAATGAATGGATATATATCTTGTTTTTTCCGCCACCAATTAGGCTTTCTGTGGGTGATACATTTTGCTGAGAATTAATTTATTGTAAATCCATTTTAACAGGAATATTAAGAAAAAAATGGAAAAAAATCATTATTCCTCAGCTTTTGGCCATTATAGTTTGAAATTAATACATGCTACCATAATTAAAACCTATGTACTTTATTTACCAATTTGTCCCGCTTATTACACCATTTAAATCATGTCCCTATCACAATGTATGGCGCCGATATTCAATTTGGAAATAAAGGTGCATTTTTTCAATTTGCGTCCATCACTATTTAGAAGCCCATAATTAAATAAATCATATTGATATACTCCTTTGACATGCATATTTAAAAAATTCAGGCCCTTGGGTAACTATTTATGTTTTTTTTTTTTTTATTGCTGCTTGCCAGCAACTGTAAGTGAACCAATTATTATTTTTTATTTTTTTAAAGTTCCACTTTTCACACACTGTGCAGTCATGGAAGGGTCCAGTATTTTTTAAAACAAAAAAAGAAACAAAAAGTCCAATGGGCACATTTATTTAATGAATAGTTCCTGTGATGAGTTTGCCAAGCAGTGTGATGCCCATCGCTAAACTGGGAAAATGATATATTGGCATCGTCCTGGTAACAACGTAAAGATTAACTTGTATAGTGCTTGGGGAATTCTGGGTTTGCCCTCCAAATTCAACCCTTGTGAATATCAGGAATGTCCACAAGTATTTCCAAGCTTGAATCAATAGTGTTCAGGATTAGGGATGTCGAAAATGCCGATTTCCAATTGCAGATAATTTTCGATTTTCACTTATGCCAATTACCGATTCCACGGTTTTCGGAGTAGTGGGTTTTTTTTGGTCATTTTTTGCATTCTCTGATTGGCCAAACACTTCTGAGTGGACTCTGCATTCTTTGATTGGTCCAATGCTTCCAAGTTCTATGACTGGGCTAAAATTTCAGAGTTGCAGTAATGCAGTATTTCTGCAGGGATCTGATTTCTGAGTTTCGTTTTCTGATTTCTAAGTAGTGTTTTTTTGGTCATATTTTCATTCTCTGATTTGCCAAATACTTCTGAATTGACTCTAAATTTTCTGATTGGTCCATTGCTTCAGAGTTCTGTGATTGGGCTAAACATGCAGTATTTCCACAGAATTCCCGATTTCCAAGTTCTGTTTCCGATTTCCGACTACTGATTTCTGATTGGAAATGAGGAAATTTCAACTAAGCATCCGATAAGCATCTGATTAGAAATGCGGAAATCCAAACAAACATCCCTATTCAGGATAACTGTGGTGTTCATATAAACTTATCATCAGTGGCGTAACAATAGGCCCTGCAGCCCCTGCGCCTGCGGGCAGATACATACCTTCTTCCGTGCGTTCCATTGCAGACTTCTCGCTCTAGCGGCTGACGTCACTTCCAAAAGTGACGTCACTTCCGGAAGTGACGTCAGCCGCTAAAGCGAGAAGTCTGCGATGGAACGCACGGAAGAAGATATGTATCTGCTTGCCGCTGCCCGCTGCCCACACACTGTAACTAGCTGGAGGGGAGCGCAGAGGGGAGAGCCCCGAGGTGAGGGAGAGGGGGGGAACTTCCCCTCTCCCCGCCGACTGTGGTCAAGGCTTTCCCCTCATGCTGCCACCCCTCCAGCCCCTACAAAACGGCCACAAGCGAGCCCCAGGGGAGGGGGGGCCCGCTCTGAAATTCTGCAGGGGGCCCGGTGGGGCCTAGTTACGCCCCTGCTCATCATAAAATCATTGTAGAATAGTTGTCTTCATTACATGTCTGAGGTGGAAATGTGGATAAGCAGAAGGAGAAAGCAAACAAAAAATCTGTGTGGTAAGCTCAATACATGTCTACTACAACAGCTAGAGATAAGAACAATGCCAGTGGAGTCCAATGGAGAACATGACAGCCACGCAAAACAACTTGTCTAACATAGCAAGCTGCATAGTTATCTGTTACCGAGTGACAAAGATATCATGCCCATAAAATAAAGGAATAAACACTGTTTCATGTCTAACAATAGGAGCAAGACTGGAAAAATGTGTAGCCTTCTAAAAGGGCACCTACAATGATGCAACCTACTTGTAGATTTGTCTCAGGGCACACCTGATATTTTGCTGAAGAGAATGTACTCCTTCTATACCCCTAGTGAGTTGGTAGTTAGTACTATTGTTGCCTCTGATGTAGTGCCAGCCATCTCAAGAAGCCATAGAAATAGCAGCCTGTGTAATATGGTGGTCAACAGGGGCATTGTGGAAGGGAGCAGGGGGTAGAAGGGCCCAGTCCTAGTGTGCAAAGTGGTGCCAGTATAGGTTCCTTGTGTGTGCTCCCTCCCAAACTCTCCCTCTTCCCCTGGCCCCTCCCCCAATACAGCTGCAGCGAAGGTTCATACTTTACCTCATTACAGCAGCAGATCAGGTCCTCCTCACTCTTCTCTGTAACTGTCATGCAGCCAATCACCTTGTGGCTGCTGACACTAGATGTCATGTGACATCGGGAGCCACAAGGTGATTGACTGTATGGCATGGCTACACAGAAGACTAAGGAGGACTTGCCCCACTGCTGGAATGAGGTAAAGCATGAAGCACCGCTAAGGCATCTCTGCAAAATCTGAGGGGGAGGGGCAAAGGAGCGTTTGGGAGTGCACACAAGGAAATATATTTTTGTAAAGAAAAAAAAATTAAATAAAAATAAATATATATATATATATATATATATATATATATATATATATATATATATATATATATATATATATATACTGTATGTGTGTGTGTGTAATTTGCAGTGTTAAAAACAAATGATGACAACATGACTGTTTTTTTTTTCACTTGAAACTAGTCAAATTAATTCCACAGATGTAACAAACGATAGCATAGCTGATCAAAGATATTTTATTTTTACATTTATTCATTTTTTTTCTAAATAGAATGTTTGCAAGTGCTGTGCTTGAAAACAGCTGTTGGTACTTACGCTGAATTTTTAAGTAGAATATAAGATGATCTGGTTTATGTTTGAAGCTCACTTACCACCAACATAGAGGCAAGCAGAGCAAATCTAGATTATTTTTCTGTTAAGTGTAAACTCTATACTACTGCACTTTTCTAATGGTATATCATTCTCTCTGTTTTCTTTTTTTTTTTTTTTTTTTCATTTGCAAAACAGCAATGTTTAAAAGCTGGTGGAAGGGAACAATTTGCACAGTTTAGATTCTCGTACACTGGAGTCTAAATGATCTCTTTGCATTTTCTGTTCCTGCATGAATAATTTCTTAACATTTTTAGCTCCATATATAAATTTATAGCTAAACATCTGTCAATGTCAGAAAATACTTTTATCTACATATGGAACACAGAAATCATCACAAACATTTAAACTGGTATTTTGCTGTGACCAAGGAGATTAGAACATGCATTTCCTACAGTTGGACTCTATCAATCAACTTCAACAAAATATCAAACTCCTGCCCAGTGTCAGAAAATCACTTACAGCTTGCACATTATTACTGAAATTTAAATGTTGGGCATATATAGAGACTGTTATTAGATGTTTGAGTTCTTGTCCTAAAAACAGAAATAGACATACAATGTTTTAATACACAGCACAGCTTGGCCTTCTGAAAATAATAGGTGTTGGGGCACTTCTGTACATTCTAGTAAGTTTAGTCAAAGTGGCCTAGGTTCCTTTAAAGGGAAACTAAAACCTGGGAAAAATAAACAAACACAAAAAACAGTTTTACTTACCTGGGGCTTCTACTGGCCCCCTGCAGTCGACTTGTGCCTGTGCCGGTACTAAACGAGCCTCCAGTCCCGCGCCGCAGCTTAGTTTCATTTTCAGCGACTGTCTCTGTCGCTGGCCACTACACTTGCATGGCCCTGGCCATGTGTGTCCTCATTCGCGCTTCAATGGCTGGGAGCATCTTGCACAGATGCAGTATGAGAAAATCTGTACTGCATCTGCGCAGGGCCACAGGAGCATGAACGAGGAAGTGAACAGCCAGAGCCGCGCAGGCGCAGTGGCCGGTGACAGCCAGTCCCCAAAATGAAGCTAAGCTGCGGCAGGGGCCCGGAGGATCATTTAGTACCAGCATGGGCACTGTTTGACTGCAGGGAGGAGGTAGAAACCCCAGGTAAGTAAAACTGTTTCCCCCCCCAGGCTTAAGTTACCCTTTATGGCTCGTACACATGCTAGATTAAAGTCAGATAAATCAGCCGATAATACACAGCAGCCCCTGACACCCAACCCGTGATCCACAAGGTGGATAACAGGGCAGCCCCGGCACTCACTATTTTACTGCAGCAATTAGCAATAATGTCTTTGGTGGCATTCATTTTACCAGTGGCCATAGGTGCCCTTTTTGTACCTAATTAGGGCAGTTTATGTACAACTGGCTGGAGAAATCAGTTTGAAAGTTCAGTAGCCATTTTGTCCATTGAGAGTTTTCTCATGGCAAGTGGCAACATGTGAAAAATAAGCAAGGTCAGGTAGGTCAAGGTCATGCAAGGTCAGAAGCAAAACGCAAATTGAAATATGTATGGCAGAAAATTAATAATGTGCAATAATGACATTGAAAGAAAATGTTACACAGGTAAACTTGAACTTTTATGATCACTGAATATACAATAGTGACTTACAAGGAATGTATATAGTTACATTTAATTGAAACCCTGAATTTTGGCATTATGAGCCAAACTCCCTTCTGTAATAGGCAGAACATCTTGAATTTCTTTAGGATCTTAAATTACATTATAAAAGAAGACTGTGAGAAAACATGCAGCTGTGTTTGTTCTTTTATGCTGTGACTCTGGAGGAAAAAAATCACGAGAAAACGTAATACCACATGTGCTCTAAATCTATGTACATGACAATGGTTTCGCCTTTTTTTTTTAATGAGCCTAAACACATTTAGATTTAATAAAATTACATGCTTAGGCGCAGTGTGTGAAACCTCAGGCTTAGATTTAGAAGGAATTAGATGAATTTGTTTTTTAAGAAGTGCGAACTTGCACATTTCAAAACAGGTTTACTTAATGAAGTAGTATAGCAAGCAAGGGCGACATACAAAATGCAATAAACCATAAAATGCAATTCAAGCTGAAGACAGGCTAGCCACGTAGAGTAATGGCAGTCGGTAGAAGTACGTGCCAAGGAGATGGTAAGAACTGGGCAGACTGCCATTATCACCTATAAGCACATCCTGTCCCTAGCTTGTAGTACATCATTAAAAAGATAAATTCTGATTAGGTTAACCAGAATATCTGCAATCAATACCACCGAGAGAGGTTAGTGACAATAAAGCTAAATGCCTGTTGTTATGAATAGCAACCCATTACTTAGGCTAGGTAAGAGTTTGTAGGGAAAAGTGAAGACTAGTGACTTCTTATGGCCTGTTTATGTGTCTGTGTTTTCTTCTTTGCATTTGGTTGTGTTTTAAAAAGGAGCGGTCAGCCATACTATCTCAGGGGAAAAAAAACACAAATATATAAGTAGATAAATACTTGCTCTACTTACATAACAAATGTATTGCACTGTCCACGTTATGATTTCTGTGAATTTTATAAAGGAAAAGATAGAATCCTATTCTAGACAGTTTCCATATTTACTTTTGTGGCTATTTTGAAGCCAGTCCTGATGTAATATCCACCCTTAGTCTGCTCTGCCTGATTTGCCCGCCCTTCACTATAGAAAGTGCATTGTTTCAGCATGAGAAATATTGGCCAATCCGAGAGGAACAGATGTGTGGGAGGGTTTTGGAGGGAAAGAGGCTTCAGCCAATCAGGCTGCATTAGTTAAGTCTGAGGGGAAGTAGAGAAGCCAAAAAAAAGACAACCCTGCATGCCCTACAACTTCTCTTTTGTGTGCCAAATTTTCTGTGTACCAAATAAGAGTCATGTAAACTGAGGAATGATCATTTATCAACAAGAAAAGTAATAGTGATTTTAAACTTAATAGATATACAGAGGCGCCAAAAGAGTAAAAATACATAAAAATGGTTAAAATATTTTGGTGGCGGTGGTGGACCAACCACTCAAAAATGGACTTGAAACTGTCGCTTGAAGTACAAACAGTTTATTCACATACTCCACGAACAATATTGCAACGCGTTTCACGGGCAAGATCCCGCTTCATCAGGCATTCAAACACGGGAGTAATACACCAGCGTAGGTCCGTTATATGTTTGGCACCTCTGGGTTCACAGAGGTGCCAAACATATAACGGACCTACGCTGGTGTATTACTCCCGTGTTTGAATGCCTGATGAAGCGGGATCTTGCCCGTGAAACGCGTTGCAATATTGTTCGTGGAGTATGTGAATAAACTGTTTGTACTTCAAGCGACAGTTTCAAGTCCATTTTTGAGTGGTTGGTCCACCACCGCCACCAAAATATTTTAACCATTTTTATGTATTTTTACTCTTTTGGCGCCTCTGTATATCTATTAAGTCAAGATTCTCCACCCTCGGTGGAAGGGTGACTAAACCCTTTTTTCCTTCTTCAGAGAGCGACATCTTAATCCTGAGTGGGGACAGGTTTAATCTCCCCACCTGCCTATACAGTGGTTACCTGAGCGGTAACCCATGTTTGTGAGTATAATACTTACCTACCAAATTTCTTCCCCCGTCTAATCCAATACATACTACACTAATTCGGGCTCTCGGTTTTCTTCTTCTTACATAGTGATTTTAAACGTTTGAATTGCGTGATTAGCATCCTCAATACTTGTTTACCAGATAAAAATAAAGAATTGATTTTTGATTTTATGCCCGACAGTTACTCTTTACAGAGGAAACAGGGAAAGCACAAAAACTGTTGATCACACTACTGCATATTAATTGCAGCATGGCTAAAAAACTCTGTCAATTGCACCCCTTCAAATCAGTATTATTTGAAAGGGGCTGATAGTGGCATAGTGACTATGAGCTCCAGTCAGCAAAAATGAGGTTAGTACTGCCCTGCTCCTTGCAGTAGTAGCACACATCTCCTCTCCCCAGAACTGTCCCCCTTATTAGTTCTAAACCTCTTGCAAGTGTTGTCACCACCCACTACAACACTATGCCTTTCCTCCTGCAGGTAGCATCATGTGACTATTTCAATAGTCACATGAGGCAGAGATACAACTCTGAAACCTTGGGAGAAGAAGGTCTGACTGGGGAAATCATTACTGGCACTAGATTGCCACCATGTAGTGGAACCAGAATGGTGATCATTTACACAGTATCACCTATGATTGATTTCTGGAGGACACCATCCAGAGCTCCATCCTCTGTAACCCATTATTCCAAGACCACTGAGAGATGATAATACACCACATAGCAATGTGTAGTATGTCACTAAGCAACATATGGTATTACATCTAAATAAATCATGAAATGGTCCAAGTGTGTTTACCATTGGCCTGATGAACCACCAGAAGTTCACCCATCACATGAACCACCAGAAGTAACCCGGATATCTGAACTTTTTTCATCTATCTGGCCAGATTCGGATTTCGGATACCTGGGCCCAACTCCGGATAGCAAACTGCGGATAGTTGGTTGCATACCCGGATATCCGCGGATATCCTGCGGATATCCAGGACCGGGTACTGTAACTAAGGAGATGACGTCCCTGATGTCATTGAGCCAATCAGAGGGCCCCCAGGGGCTCCCAGCAGAAGCCCTAGTAACCAATCACATAAAGGGAACCCTGGCTAGCCCCACCTGCCAATCAGAGTGCTCCCAGCCTAAGCCCTGGCACCCAATCACAGAAAGGAACCCTGGCCAGGCCCCCCTGTATAATAAGGAGGGCTGCCATGATGAGAAATCTCGACCTTGCTTGTGACTGCTCACTGAGAGACAAGCTCCAGTGCTGCTGGCCTAGCAAGTGCTGTATACTGTGATAAACCTAAAGCTGTTCAGTGAGTAACCCCTTCACTATCACTACACTATTGTTATATTGTTAATTATGTAACTAGCTTGATTTCATTCAGTGACGGTGTGTGGTGCAGGGCTGCTGCAGCTGCTGTGTGTGTGTGTGTGTGTGTGTGTGTGTGTGTGTGTGTGTGTGTGTGTATGTGTGTGTGTGTGTGTGTGTGTGTGTGTGTGTGTGTGTGTGTGTGTGCGTGCTGTGCACAGACCAGGCCAGCTGCTGCCTGCTGGCCAGCTAGCCTTAGCTACAGTATAGGTTAGGTTAGGGAATAGGATTACTGTGTTATTGTGTAATTAGTACTGTAGTACTGCAGTCAGTGCTAGTATTTGTTAGAGTAGTAGTACTACTGTGTTAGCTTACTACAGAACTGCTGTGCTGTGAGCAGTGCCAGTGTGACAGTTAGTGTGCACTAGTGTATTCTCCTCTGCTGTCTGACTATCACTCAGCACTTTGCATTTGGCACTTTGCACCTGGCACTTTGCACTTAGCACGTGGCACGTGGCATTTTGCATGTGGCACTTTGCATGTGCCACGTACCAAGTGAAAAGTGCCACGTGCAAAGTGCTATGTGCAAAGTGCCAAGTGCCACGTGCCAAGTGGCACGTCCGGCATGCTCCTGGCAGACGTTACATCTGCTGCTGCTGCATTGCCCTGCTCCTGCTGTCTGTGCTGCTCACACCGCCAGGGTGCCACAGGCCACTGCTGCTGTGCTGATACCACCTATATGTAACCCAAAACACAATTGCTGCATAACTTTTTGGAGGTGTCTGGGCTGAAAACAGTCATGTCCCAGATGTGCGGTTGGACTTTGGACACAATGTGGGCTGCCCGACCGCCGACTGGAACCTAGTCCTGATGTTAATTGACAGCCGTTTTTTTTTTGGGGGGGGGGGGGGGGGTTTAAGTCCCCACACCATCAATTAGTGTTTCCCTTTAAAAAAAATGATGCTACATGCCTCATTTAACCTAAAAAACGTGTTAAAAGCAATTTAATGGCCACTTCCGGTTTTGCTATCCGGATATCCGAATCCGGCCGGATACCTCGGATACTGAGGTCAGATATCCGATTTGGATTTGGATCGCAAAAGTTTGAACTCGGATATCCGACCCGGATCGGATATCTGGGTATCCGGATCCGAATCGGATCCGGATTTTGAAAAAGGGTATCCGAACAGCACTGTTGTCTGATGTCGACTGATATGACTCGATTGGTGGGAGAGCATTGGCAGGTTGTCCCTGGAAGGCAATCTATGCAATTACTCCAGTAGAGCTAAACTGAGCTCAGTTTTAAAGTACTGCCTTCACTGACAAGGTGGTGAGGCTGCTTAGAATGAAGCCTATTACAACACTGTCCCAATATACAAGACAGATTTTGTTGTTTTAAGAAAGGGTTAAAAATACATTGCTTTTATCTGTACTTGTTCTTTGCTTGGATGCATTGTTTGTTACACCCTAGTTTTGTAGCCTGTATCATACTTTGTATTCATCTGTAAAGACCCACCTTCCATTTTATATATCTGTCTCCTTTGTAGATACTTAGTTTTTGGGTATTGCATTGTTACAGAATTTTGTTATATTAAAATGTTAATTAAACCATATTAGTTCCTTTATTAGTTCCTTTTTATTTCATTTATGATTCATGACACTTTATGTTTTCATTATTGATTCCTTCAAAGTCATTATTTGTTAATTACATTTTGAATGTATTTCTGATTGGCTGTGGCTCTATCCCCTTTTCTGAATTTGAACCCCAGCCACCCAATGACCAACTGTACCAGGTTTGAGGCTTGTGTCATTGACAGTGCAAGAGTGGCAGCAATTAAATATTCCCCTTGAAAATCAATAGGGGAATTATAATTGGCTTTTGTAGACTCCACCCATTTTGTTGAATATTAATCCCAGTCACCCAGTGACCAACTGTGCAACGTTTGAGAACCCTGCAATAAAAAGTGTTAGAATGGCTACAGTTTACATTTTCCCACTGAAATGTGTAGTTGTCTCCGCTCACTGATGACCCGGCGTTGCCTGGGTATGTATTTTGCTGGCGTTGGCTGCACACACTTTTTCTAACCCTAACACACAATTACTCAATGCCCAAGTTTCTGAGCTTTGCAGTCTTTGGCATCAATAATTTGCATTGAAATAAAACAAATCTCATTGGCTGTTTGTGGCTCCACCTCCTTTTCTGAATTTGAACCCCAGTCACCCAATGACCAACTGTACCAAGTTTGAGGCTTGTGCCATTGACAGTGCAAGAATGGCAGCAATTAAATATTCCCAGCTTGAAAATCAATAAGTACATTTTTTTTTTTATGGCTTCACCCTCTTTTCTGAATATTAATCCCAGTCACCCAGTGACCAACTGTGCAAAGTTTGAGAACCCTACCATTAACAGTGTTAGAATGGCTGCAGGTTACATTTTCCTACTGAAATTTGCATTTGTCTCCGCCCACTTTTTGGCTATGGAGATAAATTATCCTGTATGTTATTCCAGGTAATGTACTATGTTGTTGCCAAATTTCATTCAAATCTGTTCAGCCATTGTTGCGTGATTGAGTAACAAACATCCAAATATCCTAACTTTCGCATTTATAATATTAGTGAGATTATTATTATTTAGTACTTATGTAACACCGACATCTTACACAGCGCTGTACAGAGTATATATTGTCTTTTCACTAAACTGTCCCTCAAAGAGGCTCACGATATAATCCCTAACATAGTCATATGTCTATGTGTGTATGTATCCTGTAGTGTATGTATTGTAGCCTAGGGCCAATTTAGGGAGAAGCCAATTAATTTATGGGAGGAAACCGGAGTGCCCGGAGGAAACCCACGCAGACACAGGGAGAACATATAAACTCCTTGCAGATGTTGACCTGGCTGGGATTAGAACTGGGGACCCAGCGTTGCACGGCCTACTATATATATATATATATATATATATATATATATATATATATATATATATATATATATTTGTTGTTTTTAAAGTTATTTTTTCAAATCCGTTATATTTTTGGATGTCCGCTTTTATATCAGCTATTATGTGGACATTCTTGATACATTACTGAATTATTTGGAGTCAAAAGTATTGGACCAAACACAGACCACAGAATTTTTCCATGGAAAAATGTAAGACCAATCAAAAGACTTGGTAAAACTCGGTAGTATCTAATCTTGCGTTTGGTCTAAAATTTCTGTGGTAAACCACTGCATTTAGTGCAAACCACTCTAATTGGTCCAATACCACCGAGTATTTCCAGGTTCTGTGAATGGCCTAAAATTTACGATTCATCATCAGAGAATGCGGTAGTTTACCGCCAAAAAACACAAGACTTGTATACTACTGAGTTTTACAGAGTTTTGTAATTGGTCTAAAAATTCCATGGTATTCAAATTTCCACAGAAAAATTCTGCAGGCTGATGTGGATAAAATTTCCAAATTTCGGTAATGCGGTATTTCCGCTGAATACCAAGTTCTAATTACCACTGTGGTAAGCCCATTTCCGATTGGAAGCTCGGAAAATCAGTATTCCGTGGAAATTTTCTGACCATCCCTATCATAGATGATTTAACACATTGTAATTTAGTGTTTTAAGCAAAGCACTGCAGCCTTTCTTTACACAGGAATTCATTCATGTTGTATAAATTTATGGCTAAATAAACGATTCTAAATTAAATTCTGTTGATAAATGCAAAAATACGCGTAAAAGAAATTAAAAAGTACAGTAGTGTGTGGAATGTGGAATGAAGAACACACATCTCCATTTATTTTGAAAAAAAAAATACAATAAGCACTTGTAGATTGAGAGACTTTTTAAAAGGTGTTAAAAAATATTGCTAATGTTATTAAATAGAGAATCCCTAAAAACACGTTCAGCTGTTAAATTGTCAAACACAACTTTTCATAGGCACTTAGCATTAAACATTAAAGCCATCCATTGTCACCCTAACTTTTGACAAAATGTCTCACTTTTTCCTCCTTGAGAAGTAATGTAAATTAACGCAATGCTGATGTTAAATTACTGTAAAGATGGCCATTAATGACTCAATTCTCTGGAGAAATGGAAAATATGGGGATGTTTATTAAAAAAAATTAGGACGGTCTGGATCTTATAAAGAGAATCTGATGAGTTTAATAGGCTGCTAGAGCAATCTTAAGGTGGCCACACACGATACAATAAAATGATCCGATTTTACAGTAATTCGATAAAAACGTTCGTATCTCCCGAAAAAATCGAAAGCTTTTTTTTCATTCGACTGAAAAATCCGATCGGATTTCCCGTTTTCTTCGATTTTAATCGATCCGGACTGCCAGATATTTTTCTTCAATCTTTCTAAAGATTGTATGGTGTGTGTTGGATTGTCAATTTTTTAATATACACACCCCAGCAATTTTGTTAGAGTTTCCAATCATTTTTATCATAATTGGGGAGAAAATTGAACATAGGTGTGTGGTACATTGGTCATATTTTTGAAATGTTACAATCAGTCAGAAAAATTGATTGCAATTCTTAAATTGAACAGATATTTAAAAAATTGTATGGTGTGTGGCCACCCTTAGGGTGGCCACTAATGATCCAATCTTTTTCATCCAATCTTACCAAATCTATGTAGAAGAAATGTAAACTGATGGAATATATTAATTGGATACTATAGACAGTTCCCTTATATTAGATAGAAATGGTAAGATTGGATGAAAAAGATTGGATCATTAGTGGCCACCATTAGGATTTAAAGCAAATCTGAAGCTAAAATAAACATATGAGATAATGAATGTATGTGTAGTATGGATAATAAATAGAACATTAGTAGTAAAAAAAAAAAGTGTTGCATTTTTATTTTCAGTTATATAACTTTATTTATAAAATTGCATCAGACTATCACAATTGTGGTGCCCATACATGGTACAATGTTTCCATTTTTTTCAATTAGATAAATTTGTTTGATTATTCCGTTAGATCAAATATAAAGATTTTTCCAACATGTCCGATCCGATTTTTATTGAAAAAACTGGATAATTAATTCTTTTTTCTTTGTTGAAAAAAAAATATTTTTTTAAACCTTTATTCGATTCAATCATTTTGGTCAAATAAACGGGAAAATTTAATGTTTTTATTGTACCGTGTATGGGCTCCTTTACAGTTTAGAACCCACACCACATATTTTAAGCTGTAAAACAAAGCAGAAGTAATGACCCTTGGAACTTTTCTGCTGTAAAACATTATCTCAAACTGTCTCTCACAGTTTCTTGGCTGTTTAAGGTCTTCAGATAACAGGACCGAGTTTGACCAAGTTGGTCAAAAAGATCAGAGAAACTTTAACCTTATGCATCCAAACAATTTTCACACTTCAGCGATCTTCTCATTTATTCGCCAATAACTTTATCACTACTTATCACATCTAAATGATCAATGTCTTTTTTTTTGCTACAAGTTAGGCTTTTTGTGGGTAATTTTTTTTGTAACTATGTTATTCTCTATGCATTTTAAAGGGAAACAAAGAGAAAAAATATATACGATTTCTCAATTTCCATCACTATAGTTTTAAAATAAATAATACTACCATAGCGAAAACCCACACATTTTATTTGCCCATTTGTTCAGGTTATCTCAACTGTTAAATTATGTCCCTAATGTACTGTATGAGGATAATATATTATTTGGAAATAAAGATGTATTTTTTCTATAGAAAAAAACACTTTGAGATAGAATATTGGAGTGGTGTGACCCGGTGAATTTTTTCTATGTCGTGTTTTTTTTTCTCATTGTACCCTAGCAAGCCTTATTTGCAAAAGAAACAATTATAGCCCCAAATGAGTCGGGACATCAGAAAAAGGCCACAAATGTCCCCATTATGGAAAGCTAACAACCAGGGTTATTCAAAAGTAGGTATTTTGCAAGCTACTGACTCATGTAGTTTTGCTGAAACTTTCCCAAGCTTAATCATAATTTTGAAAATGACATTTTTTTTCCTGTTGGATTGAGTAGGTCCGTACCTAATTTTTATGTAACAAGGGTCCAAGCTATTAGACACATCATTTTTTATTCTACAACTCATTATGAATAAAATGAGGTCACACATCTATCATTTGATAACAAACTGGATGCACAGCAATCCATTATCCTCAAGGTGTGGCTATGGCTTTTTTTGCATACCATTTTTCTTCATTAATTGTTACAACATCATTCTTTGTTTGCATTGCCCCAGACTAGTCAGGACATCAGAAAAAGGCCACAAATTTCACCATTATGGAAACCAACAACTGGGGCAAGTGGTAGGACTTGAAACATTCATTGGTGAGCCAGAATTCCTAGGAGTGTGAAAGTGGCTAAAAAGGACCAAAAAGCCCTCTTACTAAAATGCTATGGAAAACTGAAGTTTGCCAATATTATATTACCGTTATTTTGTGCCTATTACCATCAATTTTGTGTCCATTTTTCTTTGCGGTGCTATTATGGATATGCCCTATTTATGCTTAACACTAACTCTCCTTATTTATGCCTAACTCTAGCCACATCAATAAAGGTGTAATGATCCGCACCACCTCTAGAAAAGTATCTTCATCTTCCAGTTGCCCAGTTGAACTGGAAGATGGGCAAGAGCCCAAAACAGTGGACTGTTACATAGTTACATAGTTATTTTGGTTGAAAAAAGACATACGTCCATCGAGTTCAACCAGAGAACAAAGTACAACACCAGCTTACTCCCTCACATATCCCTGTTGATCCAGAGGAAGGCGAAAAAACCCTTACCCTGTCTTGCCCCTACATTTCTGTATTTTAATATGTCTGTTTTTCTACAATAAATGAAGATACCTTTCTAGAGGTGGTGCGGATCATTACGCCTTTATTGACTTTTTGATCCCGTGGTGTCCAGGATTAGATCTTTTGCACACCTCACCATTCCTGATTGGATGGTCGGCCAGTGAGTGCGGCTTCACCAATAGAGATATAACTCTAGCCACATCACACAAACTCCTAACACTAATTTTCCCCAATCTATACCTAACACTAATGGGTGTTGCCATAGACGCCTATGTAAAATGCCACTAACGGTGGCTATACGAGTAAATGTGGGCACTGGAGCAGAGGCATAACTACAAGTCATGAGGCCCTCCAGCAAAACTTTGATGGACCACCCTCAATGTTCACACCCTTTCCTTTGCCCAACCCTGTGACCCTCACAGCCTGGGGGCCCATCTTGCAAGGGTCAGAAAACAAGTGTGGAGATCATAATCTTCACACCTATAATAAGGGTAGCCACAAAAACACCTGATCATCCGAATGGTCCCCTATAGTGGAGGGAGGGAAGTAGTAGTCGGGGCCCCCTTACAACTCTGGGCCTCCCTGCAACATTGGGGGTCCATCATACAAGGGTCATAAAACAAGTGTGGCCATCAGGATCTTCGTACCCATAACATGTGTAGCCACAAAAACACCTGATCTGGAGTTTCAGAGAAAGGGAGGGCTGGTAGCTGGGGCCCTCCCACACCTGTGGGCCCTCATGCAGTCACAAGGGCTGCTACCCCCTAGTTATGCCCCTGCATGTGGGCATAGAAGGTCAAGGTTAAGAAGTACTCCAGTAGCAGCAACTTCTCCAAAACTTGTCAGCGGAGCATAGAAAAATAGGATAATTTGAAGATAAGTATGCACTTATCTTCAAATTATCTCATTCTCCTTCCCCCATATTATTATTTACTATTTATATAGCGTCAGCATCTTCCGCAGTGCTGTACAGAGTATATAGTCTTGTTACTAACTGTCCCTCAGAAGAGCTCACAATCTAGTCCCTACCAGAGCCCTATGTCTATGTATGTATCGGCGGCTCCCCTCTGTGAATCCCTCCACTGGCTTCCTATCCAGTCCAGAATCAGATTCAAGATACTGTGTCTGACTTACAAATCTGTCCACAAAACCTGTCCAACCTACATTTCTGATCTTACTCAGAGGTACACACCTAGCCGCTCACTCCGCTCTTCCAATGAACTTCGCCTGACCGCCCCCCCGCATCACCCAGTCCCATGCACGCCTCCAGGACCTCTCAAGAGCTGCTCCAACACTATGGAACTTCCTACCTCCACCCATTAGGGCAGCCTACTTCAACATATTCAAGAAGGCCCTTAAAACTCACCTTTTCACTCTGGCCTACCCTTCCCTTTCCCTCCTCTCACTAGTGCTCTAAACTCGCAGCTGAACTCTGGTCTCCAACCTCTCCCTGTAGATTGTAAGCCTTCCGGCAGGGTCCTCCTCCTTTTGTCCCCTACCTGATCATGCATCTCTATTACTGTGCACCCATGCTATGCATTTGAGTGAACGCAACTTGCCTAATCTCCATGCTCCCATCCAGTGACTAAGCATTACCTTGTACTCATACTGTGCTGCATGATCTGGTTTTTCTTGTTTTCCTGTATTGTTGTATTGCTGTATGTCACCCCTAAATATTGTCTGTAAACTAAACTAATGTCCAGCGCTGCGTAATATGTTGGCGCTTTATAAATACAATAAATAAATAAATAGTGTATTTATTGTAGTCTAGGGCCAATGTAGGAGGATGCCAATTAACTTATCTGTATGTTTTTGGGATGTGGGAGGAAACTGCCATTCCCAGAGGAAACCCATGCAGACATGGGGAAGACATACAAATTCCTTACAGATAGTGCCCTGGCAGGGATATGAACTAGAGACCCAGCACTGCAAGGCGAGAGCACTAACCACTATGCCACTGTGCTTCCCCATATCACTTCTGCAGTGTTAGATTTATATGTACTTTATAAATAATGAACACATAATTATTTTCTAAATGTTTTTTTTTTTCCTTTTTTGTACTAGCCTGAAGTTTAGATGTACATTATATGCATAGCAGTATAGTAAATTGCTTGGCTATCAGAATAGTATGCTACCGTCATAGGAAATACAGCAAAATGATGCACTTACACCCTGATGTGTTTCTTCTCTGCAGCACTTTATAGCTTAGCAGTTGCTTACTTCGTTGTAAAACTGTACTGTAGGTGGATGAACCCAAACTGCTCTTAAAAGAAACAGAGTAGGAGCTAATATATTTCTGTCTATAAACTGCCTAGTTCTTTCCAGAGCCCAATGGATTCTGTTGCCTTAAACAACCCCATAATTGGTGTTTTCATTACCTAAACAATGTTAAATGTTATTTTCTTGTACTAAAATAAGTAAGGACGTTCTAACTCGTCTCCAAAAAGGAATACATTTGAAGCGGGCTACAGCAGCAGCAGCAGCAGCTATGTCACAGATGAGAGATGAATTTAGAGTTGTTAGAGGCCACAAATTCTTTCTGATAAATAAAGGGCACCTTGTTCTCCAATAAGTAAACAGCATTCCTTTACACAAATGTGAAAGGATTCATAAATACATCTCTTGCTGCTCCGACTGTGCAAGGAGTTCCTCTGAGACCCTATTTATTCTGCAGGTTTTTGTTGCATAAAACTTTCTACTTACACCTATTCAGTTTGATTAGCTGAGGCTAGCTATAGATTAGCAGTTTTGTTTTGTTGTAATATGCATTTTATGAGGGGTGCACACCATGCAATTTTCACTTCAGATATCTTATTTCTGATTGAGAAAATGATCATATCGGACAAAAAACCCCACAGACTACTGACTGCCAGCAACCGATCCCAGCTCACAATCTAGCTCTTGGGGGAAATTGGGAGGTTAAAATCAATCTGGGTTTGCGTGTAGCCCATATACATATACAAATTAGCGTTTAGCCGATATACATATACAAAATTCCTGGTTAAGCTGCTTAAAGGGACACTTAAGTCTCTGTAAAAAATGAGTTTTACTCACCTGGGGCTTCAGGCAGCCCCCTGCAGCTGTATCGTGCCCACGCAGACTCCATCAGATGCTCCTGGCCCAGCCGGCAGCCACTTCCGGTTTTGGCAACAGGAGCCGACAGGCCAGGAACGCAAGTGATTCTTCGTGTTGCCGGCCACAATAGCCCCCTCTATGCTGTTATATGCTATAGCAGCATAGAGGGCGCTATTGTGGCCGGGAACGCGAAGAATCACTCGCGTTCCCAGCCTGTCGGCTCCTGTCGCTGCAACCGGAAGTGGCTGCCGGCAGGGGCCAGGAGCATCTGATAGAGTCTGCATGGGCACGATACAGCTGCAGGGGGCTGCTGGAAGCCCCAGGTGAGTAAAACTCATTTTTTACAGAGACTTAACCACTTCCCGACCGCCTAACGCACAGAGGCGGCCGGGAAGTGGACCCCGCAAGGACCGGCGTATAGACAAATGGCGGCGGTCCTTGTAGGGGCATGGGCGGAGCGATCGCGTCATCCGTGACGCGATCCTCCGCCTCCGCCTGGCGCCGCTCACCCGCCGCAACATCCCGCCGGCCATACGGAAGCGCCGGCGGGATGTTAACCCGACGATCGCCGCATACAAAGTGTATAATACACTTTGTAATGTTTACAAAGTGTATTATACAGGCTGCCTCCTGCCCTGGTAGTCCCAGTGTCCGAGGGACCACCAGGGCAGGCTGCAGCCACCCTAGTCTGCTCCAAGCACACTGATTTCCCCCCCCCCCCCTGCCCCAGATCGCCCACAGCACCCATCAGACCCCCCCCTGCCCACCCCCCAGACCCCTGTTTGCACCCAATCACCCCCCTAATCACCCATCAATCACTCCCTGTCACTATATGTCAACGCTATTTTTTTTTAATCCCCCCCCTGCCCCCTGCTCCCTCCTGATCACCCCCCCACCCCTCAGATTCTCCCCAGACCCCCCCCCCCATGTACTGTATGCATCTATCCCCCCTGATCACCTGTCAATCACCTGTCAATCACCTGTCAATCACCCGTCAATCACCCGTCAATCACCCCCTGTCACTGCCACCCATCAATCAGCCCCTAACCTGCCCCTTGCGGGCAATCTGATCACCCCAGCAAATTAGAAAGGTTTGCACACCTAGTGCATAATATGCACAAAAGATAAGAACAATCATGAACTGAGCAACGTGGGTGCTGGGCTGGTAAACCGGACCACAGTCCTACAAGAACCTCAAAAATATAATAAAATACCCGCACACCAAGCTTTTGAGTAAGCAATTATTTGTATTATGAAAAAAGAGGGATATCACAAATCACATAAATGGTAGCAATCAACAAACATCATGGGCTAACATCATGAGCTAAAAATGTACAGGCTGCTGCCTGAAAGGATCCTCCAGTGCCCTTTGAAAAAGGTACTCCGAAACAGCGCTGTCAGGGACTCTGGAACTATCTGCTCAGAGGTTCATTTGTCTTCACAATCTGTATTTTTGGCTATGCTTAGTTGCTCATTTTTGCACAAAACACTCATGCATTGGCAGAGTGTATGGACTTTCTCTTATCCAGCCAAAATATCTATGTGAACCTGTTAATGTTATTCACTGATGTTGTATTGTCCAATGTACATTTTTAGCTCATGATGTTAGCCCATGATGTTTGTTGATTGCTACCATTTATGTGATTTGTGATATCCCTCTTTTTTCATAATACAAATAATTGCTTACTCAAAAGCTTGGTGTGCGGGTATTTTATTATATTTTTGACAATCTGCTCACCCCCCCACACCAATAGATCGCCCGCAGATCCGACATCAGATCACCTTCCAAATCCATTGTTTACATCTATTCTCTCCTCTAAACACCCACTAATTACCCATCAATCACCCATCAATCACCCCCTATCACCACCTGTCACTTTTACCTATCAGATCAGACCCTAATCTGCCCCTTGCGGGCACCCAATCACCCACCCACACGCTCAGATTGCCCTCTGACCCCACCTTATCAATTCACCAGTGCATTAATTACATCTGTTCTTCCCTGTAATAACCCACTGATCACCTGTCAATCACCTGCCAATCACCTATCACCCATCAATCACCCCCTGTCACCCCCTGTCACTGCCACCCATCAATCAGCCCCTAACCTGCCCCTTGCGGGCAATCTGATCACCCACCCACACCATTAGATCGCCCGCAAACCCGCCATCAGATTACCTCCCAAATGTATTGTTTACATCTGTTATCTTCTCTAAACACCCACTAATTACCCATCAATCACCCATCAATCACCCCCTATCACCACCTGTCACTGTTACCTATCAGATCAGACCCTAATCTGCCCCTTGCGGGCACCCAATCACCCGCCCACACGCTCAGATTGCCCTCAGACCCCCCCCCCCTTATCAATTCGCCAGTGCATTAATTACATCTGTCCTTCCCTGTAATAACTCACTGATCACCTGTCAATCACCTGCCAATCACCTATCACCCATCAATCACTCCCTGTCACTGCCACCCAACAATCAGCCCCTAACCTGCCCCTTGCGGGCAATCTGATCACCCACCCACACCAATAGATCGCCCGCAGATCCGACAACAGATCACCACCCAAGCGCAGCGTTTACATCTATTCTCTCCTCTAAACACCCACTAATTACCCATCAATCACCCACCAATCACCCCCTATCACCACCTGTCACTGTTACCCATCAGATCAGACCCTAATCTGCCCCTTGCGGGCACCCAATCACCCGCCTACATGCTCAGATTGCCCTCAGACCCCCCCTTATCAATTTGCCAGGGCAATATTTACATCTGTCCTTCCCTGTAATAACCCACTGATCACCTGTCAATCACCTGTCAATCACCCATCAATCACCCCCTGTCACTGCCACCCATCAATCACCCCCTGTCACTGCCACCCATCAATCAGCCCCTAACCTGCCCCTTGCGGGCAAACTGATCACCCACCCACACCAATAGATCGCCCGCAGATCCGACATCAGATCACCACCCAAGCGCAGTGTTTCCATCTATTCTCTCCTCTAAACACCCACTAATTACCCATCAATCACCCATCAATCACCCCCTATCACCACCTGTCACTGTTACCCATCAGATCAGACCCTAATCTGCCCCTTGCGGGCACCCAATCACCCGCCTACACGCTCAGATTGCCCTCAGACCCCCCCTTATCAATTCACCAGTGCAATATTTACATCTGTTCTTCCCTGTAATAACCCACTGATTACCTGTCAATCACCTATCAATCACCCATCAATCACCCCCTGTCACTGCCACCCATCAATCACCCCCTGTCACTGCCACCCATCAATCACCCGCTGTCACTGCCACCCATCAATCAGCCCCTAACCTGCCCCTTGCGGGCAATCTGATCACCCACCCACACCAATACATCGCCCGCAGATCCGACGTCCGATCACCTCCCAAGTGCAGTGTTTACATCTGTTCTCTACCCTAAACACCCACTAATTACCCATCAATCACCCCCTGTCACTGCTACCTATCAGATTAGACCCCTATCTGCCCCTAGGGCACTCAATCACCCGCCCACACCCTCAGAATGCCCTCAGACCCCAGCCCTGATCACCTCGCCAGTGCATTGCTTGCATCCATTACCCCCTCTAATCACACCTTGAGACACCCATCAATCACCTCCTGTCACCCCCTAGCACACCTACCCATCAGATCAGGCCCTAATTTGCCCCGTGTGGGCTCCTGATCACTCGGCCAAACCCTCAGATCCCCCTCAGACCCCCTTCCGATCACCTCCCCAGTGCATTGATTGCATCTATTTTCCCCTCTAACCACCCCCTGAGACACCCATCAATCACCTCCTGTCACCCCCCTAGCACTCCTATCCATCAGATCAGGCCCAATACAACCTGTCATCTAAAAGGCCACCCTGCTTATGACCGGTTCCACAAAATTCGCCCCCTCATAGACCACCTGTCATCAAAATTTGCAGATGCTTATACCCCTGAACAGTCATTTTGAGACATTTGGTTTCCAGACTACTCACGGTTTTGGGCCCGTAAAATGCCAGGGCGGTATAGGAACCCCACAAGTGACCCCATTTTAGAAAAAAAGACACCCCAAGGTATTCTGTTAGGTGTATGACGAGTTCATAGAAGATTTTATTTTTTGTCAAAAGGTAGCGGAAATTGATTTTTTTGGTTTTTTTTCACAAAGTGTCATTATTCACTAACTTGTGACAAAAAATAAAATCTTCTATGAACTCACCATACTCCTAACGGAATACCTTGGGGTGTCTTCTTTCTAAAATGGGGTCATTTGTGGGGTTCCTATACTGCCCTGGCATTTTAGGGGCCCTAAACCGTGAGGAGTAGTCTTGAAACGAAATTTCTCAAAATGACCTGTGAAATCCTAAAGGTACTCATTGGACTTTGGGCCCTTTAGTGCAGTTAGGGTGCAAAAAAGTGCCACACATGTGGTATCGCCGTACTCAGGAGAAGTAGTATAATGTGTTTTGGGGTGTATTTTTACACATACCCATGCTGAGTAGGAGAAAGATCTCTGTAAATGGACAATTGTGTGTAAAAAAAATTAAAAAATTGTCATTTACAGAGATATTTCTCCCACCCAGCATGGGTATGTGTAAAAATACACACATGTGTGGCACTTTTTTGCAGCCTAACTGCGCTAAGGGGTCCAAAGTTTAATGAGCACCTTTACGCTTTACAGGGGTGCTTACAATTTAGCACCCCCCAAAATGTCAGGACAGTGAACACACCCCACAAATGACCCATTTTGGAAAGTAGACCCTTCAAGGTATTCAGAGAGGGGCATGGTGAGTCCGTGGCAGATTTCATTTTTTTTTTGTCGCAAGTTAGAAAAAAAGGAAACTTTTTTTTTTTTTTTTTGTCACAAAGTGTCGTTTTCCGCTTACTTGTGACAAAAAATAATATCTTCTATGAACTCATTATGCCTCTCAGTGAATACTTTGGGATGTCTTCTTTCCAAAATGGGGTCATTTGGGGGGTATTTATACTATCCTGGAATTCTAGCCCCTCATGAAACATGACAGGTTGTCAGAAAAGTCAGAGATGCTTGAAAATGGGAAAATTCACTTTTTGCACCATAGTTTGTAAACGCTATAACTTTTACCCAAACCAATAAATATACACTGAATGGTTTTTTTTTTATCCAAAACATGTTTGTCCACATTTTTCGCGCTGCATGTATACAGAAATGTTACTTTATTTGAAAACTGTCAGCACAGAAAGTTAAAAAAATCATTTTTTGGCCAAAATTCATGTCTTTTTTGATGAATATAATAAAAAGTAAAAATCGCAGGAGCAATCAAATAGCACCAAAAGAAAGCTTTATTAGTGACAAGAAAATGAGCCAAAATTCATTTAGGTGGTAGGTTGTATGAGCGAGCAATAAACCGTGAAAGCTGCAGTGGTCTGAATGGAAAAAAAGTGGCCGGTCCTTAAAGGGAACCTTAACTGGCGAGGAAAAATAAATTCACTTACCTAGGGGCTTTCCCAAGCCTCCTGCAGCCGTCCGGTGCCCGCGCCGGTCCTTCGGTGCCCTCCGGTCTCCCTCCGCCGCTAAGTTTCGTTTTCGGACGTCTGCCAGTTGTCCTCGGGCCACTTCCGCATTCCTCGTCGTAAACTGCAGTAAAGCGCGTCCGCATGACGCGTTTGGCGTCATGCACATGACGCGTTTGGCGTCATGCGGACGCGCTTTACTGCAGTTTACGACGAGGAATGCGGAAGAGGCCCGAGGACGACTGGCAGTCGTCCGAAAACGAAACTTAGCGGCGGAGGGAGACCGGAGGACACCGAAGGACCGGCGCTGGCACCGGACGGCTGCAGGAGGCTTGGGAAAGCCCCCAGGTAAGTGAATTTATTTTTCCTCGCCAGTTAAGGTTCCCTTTAAGGGGTAGAAAGCCCTAGGTCCTCAAGTGGTTAAGTGTCCCTTTAATTGACACCTGATTTCATAGAGATATGGAAGTTGCCATATTTATTTCCTTTTAAACAATACACATTACCTAGCTATCCTACTGATCTCTTTGGGCATCAGTACTGCCTGAATTACACACCTGAAACAAGCATGCGGCTAATCCAGTCAGACTTCCGTCAGAAAAATCTGATCAGCCTGTTTATTCAGGGTCTATGGCTAAAAGTAATAGAGGCAGAGGAGCAATAAGACAGGCAATCTGCTTAGCTATTATCTAAACTTGGTCTGTTGGAAGTCAGTTGGGCATGTGTACAGCTGATAAACAACAAGACGACCAACTGATAATGGTCCGTACACAAGCTGAACTGATGTCACCCGTTGAGCATCAGGAGCTGAACCCCTTGCGATACCCCTTGCCCCCTGGCGATATCGCTGGGCCACACACACGCGTGTTAGCTATGTAGCTGATGTGACACTGTGTTTCTATGCTGGAGGGGTGGGGTGAAAATGGAGGGATGACGAGCAGCGCATGCATGACATTGGGCGGCAGGTGAGGGGGAGCAGCATGAATAATGGGATCGGCAGGGGGATTCGTGCTGCTGGGGTTGGGGTGGTCTGTCCAGCAAAGGTCTTGCAGGTTGGGCATCGGGGGCCGTCATGTGCCATACACACGCCTGATTGTCGGCTGAGCCGCCTCAGGTGTACGAGGCTTAACAGGTGGTTTGTACACAGCAGAGAGAAATGGCAGCATTTCCTAAATCAGGTCACATCTGAATGAATACATGCTTACGTGTGCAGAGCCTCTTATAGGCAGACTGCACCCCTTGCATTCAAAATAGATGCTACAACTTTACACTAATGGAGGAGGTTAGCTTCCAAAACAATTTGCATGCAAAATATTCCATACTAGACTCTCCCACCACAGTGACGTCATCCTATTTGAAGGGACCCTAATCTCTAATTAAAATAACATGCAAGCATATGTATAACCTGGGAGAATTTTTGTAAGTTAACAGGTGGTTCGCCTGATCCTTCCGGCAGATCAAATTGCACAACTATCTTGCAGGTAGGCCACATGTGGACAAATCATTTGAACAGCTTTGTTGTGGCGAGTTGTTTGTAAGTGAGTTGGTTGTTTCAGTTTGTTTAGTTGATTGGCTAATGTGTACGTACTTTGCTTGTAAACAATTTGTTGTGCGGTTGGTCATGTTGTACGGTTGGTTGTGCATTATGTTGAACGTGTGTATGGGCCTTCTCTGACTACAGAAGTTCT